>NC_071400.1:86317357-86618920 GCF_022682495.2 Desmodus rotundus
GGACTACAATAATAGTAGCAGACTTCAATATTCCACTTTCAATAATGAATAGAACATCCAGAAGACAGAAGATCAATAAGGAAACAGAGAATTTGAACAACACTAAAGGTCAAATGAACCTAACAGATATATACAGAATACTTATCCCAACAGCTACAGAATATACACTCTTCTCAAGTGTATATTCTCACATGGAACATTCTCCAAGATAGAACATACATTAGCTCCAAAAGCACATCTTAACAAATTCAAGAGTACTGAAATCATACCAAGTATCCTTTCCAAGCACAATGGAATGAACGGGACATCAGTTGTAGAAGGAAAAAATGGAAAATTCACAGGTACATGGAAATTAAATGATACAATCTTGAACAACCAATGAGTCAAAGTAGAAATCAAAAGGGAAATTATAAAATATCTTGAGACAAAAACAACCCACAACATACCAAAACATATGGGATGCAGCAAAAGCAGTACTAAGAGGGACATTTATAGTAATAGTTTACATTATAAAATAAGAAAGATCTCAAATAAACTATCTAACTTTATACCTCAATGAACTAGAAAAAAACAAAGCCTATTATTATAAGAAGTAAAGAAATAATAAAGATTAGAGTAGAAATAAACAAAATATAGATTATAAAAATAGAAAAATCAACCAAATTAAAAGTTGGTTTTTTGAAAAGACCAAAAAAAAAGACAGATTTCTAGGTTGAGAGAAAAAGACTCAAAAATCATAAATAACAGAGGAGACATTAAAACTGATGCCACAGAAATTAAAAGATCAAAAAAGACTGCGAGAAACAATTACAGGCTAATAAATTAAATAACCTATAAAAAGGAATAAAGTCCCAGAAAAATAAACCTATCAAGACTGAATCATGAAGGAATAGAAAATCTGAATAGACATGTACCACATTAACAGAATGAGAATATAAATCACATGATCATCTCAATAGATGCATAAAAAGCCTTTAACAAAATTCAATATTCTTTCATGATAAAAAATCTCACAAACTAGGAGTAAAAGTAAATCACCTCAACATAATAAATATCATCTATTAAAAATGCACAGCTAACACACTTAACAGTGAAAAACTGAAAACTTTTCCACTAAGATCTAGAACAAGGCAAGACAAGGCAAGGCAATGCTAGGTTTTTCTACTCTTTTAAAGTATATACTAAATTATTTATTGTTATGCATAAAATTAGACATAAATATTAACTTTGTATTATTTCTTCTTTTTGTTATTTCCTCAACATCTGTAACTAAGGTCAATGTTAAATTATGTCCCTAATGCCAAGTACTATTTGATCATCATCTTTTCTCTACTTCTATTCCACACAGTACTGGAAGTCCTAGCCAGATTAAGAAGGCTAAAGTAAAGAAGTAAAATTATTTATGTTGACAGATGACAAGATTTTGAATGTCGAAAACCCTAAAGACTTCACTAAAAAAATGAATAGAACTAATCAATAAATTCAGTAAATTTGCAAAATATAAAATCAACATACAAAATTCAATTGCACCTCTATATGCTACTCTCAATTAGCATATAATCTTAATTTCCCCTGAAAAGGAAATTAAGAAAACAATCTCATTTAAAATATTATCAAAAAGAAAAAATACTTAGAAATTCACTAAGAAGGTAAAAAAATTATGCACTGAAAACTAAAAACCATTGATGAAATAAAGAAGAAACAAACAGGAATACAATCCAGGCTCATAGGTGGGAAGATGTAATATTGATAAAATGTCTATACTACCCAAAGCAATCTACAGATTCAGTGCAATCCCTATCAAAATCACAATGATAATTTTACAGAAATAGAAATTCTAAAACTCACAAAGGCTCACAAAAGACTCCAATATTCAAAATAATCTTTCTTGTTGTTTCTATTTTTTAAATTATTCTTGTATTATTATTCATTATTTTATTGTTTATTTTTATTATTTACGCTATTACACATGTCCCCACTTTCCTCCTTTTCTCCCTCTACCCATTCCTCATCCTCACTTCCCTCAGTCCATCAGCACACTGTTTGTCTGTGTCTCTGGGTTATGCATATATGTTCTTTGGCTAATCCCTTGACAAAGAACAAAGCTGGAAGCCTCACACTTCCTGATTTCAAAATTTTTACAAAGTTATGGTAATTAAAGCACTATGGTATTGCCATAAAGACAGACGTATAGACCAATGGAACAGACTAGAGAGCCCAGAAATAAATCCATACATATACAATCAAATGATCTCTGACAAGGGTGTCAAGACTACACAATGGGGAAAAGATAGTCTCTTCAACAAATGGTGTGAAAAAAACTGGATATCCACATGCAGAAGGAGCCCGTGCAACTCAGGTGCAAAAAATAATATAAAAATACTTCAATTGAAAAATGGGCAAAGAACTTGAATAGATATTTCTCCAAAGATGACATACAAATGGCCAACATGTATGAACAGGTGCTCAACATCACTAATCATCAGAGAAATGTAAATCAAAACCACAATTGTATGTCACTTCACATCTGTTAGAACAACTATTACTGAAAAGAAAAGGGATAACGAGTGTTGGTAAGGATGTGCAAAAAAAGGAATCACTTGTGCACTATCGGTGGGAATGTAAGTTGGTGCAGCCATTATGGAAAACAGTATAGAAGAAATAGAACTACCATATGGTCCAGCAATCCCACTTCTGAGTATATATCCAAAGAAAATGAAACCAGTATCTCAAAAGATGTCTGCACTGTCATGTTTATTGCAGCGTTATTCACAATAACCAAGACACAGACACAATCTAAGTGTCTATCAATGAATGAATGAATAAAGGAAACGTGATCTATATAAAGGAATATTATTCATCCTTTACAAAGAAGGAAATCGTGCCATTTGTGGCAACATGGGAGAGCCTGGAGGACACTGTGCTAACTGAAATAGGCCAGACGCAGAAAGGCAAATACTGCATGGTCTCACTTTTATGTGGAATCTAAGCAAGTCAACCTCATAAATGCAGAGTAGAATGGTGGTTGCCAGGGGCAGGGGGTTGAGGAAAATGGGTATAGAGTTTCAGTTATGCAAGATGATGAAGAGGTTCTAGAAACCTGTTGCTGTACAACATTGTGCCCATAGTTAATAGCACTACATTGTATACTCCAAAATGTGTTAAGAGGGTAGATCTCTCGTAAATGTTCTTATGACAATAAAAAAAAATTTAAGACAAGCAGTATTCCAGAGATGATCGTCAATCATCCTGAATCCTACATGGAGGACAATGTGGAGTAAAACTCCAACCCTTGATAGACAGGTAGCATGAATGAGAAACAAAACTTTGATATGAAAATTAAAAAGAAATATTCAAGGGGAAAAAGAGACCAAAAACTCAATGGAAAAAAATGAGTGAAAGATAAGAGATAGTTCCCTAAAAAAGGTAAAAAAATTGCCCTTAAATATATGACAAGATGTTTAACTTCACTCGAATGGAGAGAAAAGCAAATTAAACCTACACCATTTATCATCTATTAGATTAACCAAGTTAAATCAAACCAAAGCCACTTTTTAAAAAAGATTTTACTTATTTATTTTTAGAGACAGGGGAAAGGAGGGAGAAAGAAAGAGAGAGAAACATCAATGTGTGGTTGCCCATCAATGTGGGGGGGCTCTCGAGAGCCCCCTACAGGGGACCTGGCCTGCAACCCAGGCACGTGCCCTGACTGGGGATTGAACCAGTGACCCCTCAGCTTACAGGCCAGCACTCAATCCACTGAGCCATACCAGCCAGAGCAAACCAAAACCACTTTGTAAAACAGGAGGTTTCAGAGAAACAGACCTATTCATTTTCCCAAGGCTAGGCTCCTTTCTGTCTTTCGGGTGTGAACTCTGATTCACCACTTCAGAGTGACTTTCCTAGATCACCCAATCCAAATAATCTGAAAATGCCTCCTTACCTGCTTACTTCTTTATTATTTCTTCCCCTACCCCTGAAAATAAGCTCACTGGAGGAAAGGACCTCATTGGTCTTGTTAAATGCTGCACCTCTTAATAAATGAAGGAATAAAAGATATCTGAAGGTTAAAAAAAAACTTCAGAGAAAAATATATCTAAAATATGACAGTTTTAGAAAAGAAGATGGTATTTATAAATTCTAAAAATATGGATTCTCTTAGAATTCTAAGGGCAGTTTATATATCAGCATTTCTTAAGATATGAAAATGTAACAGAAGTAAAATTCTAGTTTCTATAGGTTACCTTTAACATTCCTCTTTTAACTTACAATTACTTTTTCTCACAAAGTGGTCATGATGTATTATAATTAGAACCCTTGAGAAGCACATATCACTGTGTCTTTAGAAAACGTAAGACAAGTTTTCTCTGGGTGGTGAAATTCTAGATTTTTTTCTTTGATATTTTTGCATTGAGCAAGAATTATTTTTGTAATTAGAAAAGGCAGTAAATGTAATGTTTTAAAGGAAAAAAATAAGTATAGTTCAGGAAGAAGCAAGCAGGACGATTTTTGATGCAAATACATTTCATTCCAAACAGTCTACCAGCCCAAGCAGCATAATTGGGAAGAAAAGGCCAGGTGTTTGCCTTTCAGCTGCTCAATTCAATTCAAGGAGTTGCTTTTTGTTTTTGTTGTTGTTATTGTTGTTGTTTTAAATGTTTTCTCCCAAATGCTGAGACCAGTATTCCAAAGCCTTTAAAAATATAAATTGATGTAGGTGAGTCATGCCAGCCTGAATCTGGCTGGAGAAGCATGAAATCTAAGTGTATTAAAAAAAAAAAACTTCACTTTTGAATCTATACTCCAGAATGATGTTTTCTAAGCTGGCAGAATCGTTTGCAGTACTTGTTACAAACACAAATTCCTGATCCCATCACAGAATTCCCATCAAAATCTCCAAGATCAGTCTAGTTTGGGAAACATGAAGCTAGAACTTTGGTTAAGCTTGCTCCTATTCCCCATGCATTGCAGGAAACCCGGGAGGGTGAATGTTTAAATAGAGCCTTTATTTTTCTCCAAATGCAGTGCTCTATCATTATGCCAGAGCCCCATACTTATGGTCAAATGGCATTAGCACAGCCAATGCAAAACAGAAAGACGAAAATAAAGGCTCTGAACTCATCACACTAGATAATTCATCACAGAAGTCAGGAAAGTGATTTTCACTCATTTTATTTTCATCTGAATCTTTTAAAGTGGCTGTTTGAGTATTTGGTTATGTTTTCTGTAAGCATTTATAGAGGTTTGGATCTATCAGTATTATTTCCTCAGTAGCTCTGGGAAAGAGTTAAAAAAAACTGTGATCAGTTCTGCACAGAGCATTTTGCCACAGGGATACTGCCTTCTCAAACGTCTATTGACAAAGACAGTGCATTGGAAGGCTGGCCGGTTCTTGTGCTGCCAGTGTTGCTCGGGAAAAGGAAAAGGTTGGGATTTGCTCATTTCTCCTCACTGCCATTATACATTCTTTGAAACCCATGGGTTTGCATGTGCCCTGAAAGAGAACTAATGAATCCTTATTTCCTCCACTGATGGCAATTAGAGCTGAGCACAGGCAGCAGTGATGCAATTGGTGTTTGATTCATCATGCCCACAGTTCTGCACCTGTGTCACTGCCAGCAGGATCGAGGCGGTGTAACATAACACTTTGTTCATCCACATCCCCGGGGATGAGAGAGTGTACACACCAAGGAAAACAAACTCATGATGCAAATTATTTATATTAACAATCAATACATAGTTTATACAAGCCATTTCCTAAAACGTATCTTATGATAACGTTAAGAAATATCACACAAATACCTGTAACTTGTCCTCTTATCAGAAGGGTAAAATCCTTTGACGCTGCGGAACATCTCTTTTGTTGGCCCTCAACAAGGCAACGACTGGCTTACAGGCCAGAGCAAATGGAATATCAAAGCTGTTCTGGGTGCTTCTTAGAATTTAACCGGAGGTCCTGATGCCATCTAGACTCATTAATCTGCTCCATTTTCTTTTGGAAAGTATTCCAGGGGGCTCTTCCTCCTTATTTTTTTTTCTTTTTGAATCTACAACATCTCATATAGTGCAATCAACCCCCTCTCCCAGCCACATCTCTCAGTGAGAATCCTGGGGGAAGAGCTCTCAACAATGCTGGGTTCCATTTGCTCCACATGCCAGTTGGTCCTGCTCACAGCTTGCCCACCTACTTGAGAGTTGAAGTCAACCAAAAAATGTAAAAGAAGCTGTGTCATTCCAGTCAACAGACAGAAATCAATCCAGTAATTGGAACAAAGGAAATTCAACATAAGGAATTGTTAACTAGGAAAAGTACCAATGTGTAAAAGAAAACTCTAAAGAATACAGGAATAGCAAATAGAGAGAGAAATAACTCCCTCTAAGACTGAGGAAGATTATCCCAAGAAGAAACAAACTTGGAAGAGCCCTCACCCCCATCTGAGGCCAAGATTTTGGTCCCAATGGAGAGGATTTGACTGTATTCCACTGGATGGTAAAGAAGATCACTGGTGTGCCATAGGTTCACAGCCCATGGTCCATGATGATGAGTAGAAACCATCCACCCTGGTACCTAAGAAACTCCATAAATGGTATCAGTGGGTCTCTCACAAACCACTAGCAACCATGCCATGAAAGCAAAAGATAAAGCACCCCCAAACCAGTAAGAGAAACCCTTCCTCTGCTTTGCCTTGCACTAGCCCTACAGCACCCCATACTGGCAAGGCTTGACAATGTGCTTGCTGCCTGGCAAAAGAAACGTTTACAGGATCAAAGTCCAGTATCAAAAATCACACATCCCCCTCACCACTCCTTTCAACATCATACAGATAGTGCTAGCTAATGCAACAAGGAAATAAAAGGAAAGAAAATGTATACATATTAGGAAGAAAGACAGCAAACTGTCTTTGTCCTCAAATGACATGATTGTCTATGTGAAAATCCCAAACAACTGACAAAAAAAACACCTCCTAGAACTGATAAGCAATTGTAGAAAGGTACAAGGTAGAAGGTTACTATTCAAAAGTCAATTGCTTTCCTGTACATCGGCAATGAACAATTGTAATTTGAAACAAAAAAACACAACATCATTACATTAACACCTAAAAATAAAATACTTGGGTATAAATATGACAAAATACATATAATATCTATATGAGAAAAACCATAAAACTCCAACGAAAGAAGTCAAAGAATATCTAAATAAATAGATATTCCAGGTTTATGGAAAGACTCAATATTGTTAACATGTCAGTTCTCAACTTGATTTATACAGATTCAGTGTAATCAATCTCTATAAAAATTCAGGCAAGTTACTTTGTGAATATTGACAAATGATTCAAAGTCTATATGAAAAGGCAAGAGATATAGAATAGTCAACACAATATTGAAGAAAAAGAACCAAGTCGGAGGACTGAAACTACCTGATCTCAAGGCTTACTATAAAGCTATAGTAATCTAGACAGTATGGTATCGGCAAAGAACAAATAGATTGAATGGTGAGAACAGGGAGCCCAGAAACAGACCCACATGAGTATAGTGAACTAGTCTTTAACAAAGGAGCGAATGCACTTCAACAGTGCAAGGATAGTCTCTCCAATAAAAGTGTTTTAGGACATAGTACTCCCATCAAGCACTGAGCCATGCATTATAATAAAGACCATATTTGGAATATCATGGCCAATTCTGAACAAGTTGCAATTTATGAAAGACAATGACAAGCATTTAAATAGAGGAGAGTAATCATGACAGCGAATATCTAAAAACCAGAGTTTATGAGAAATGGATAGGATAAAAGTGTCTGAATGGTCCACAGTAAGAAGACTAAGGATGGACATTAGAACTGTCTTCAAACATTTAGTGGACTCTTTTGTGTTTTACTCTGGAAATGGGTGGCAAATAATCTATTACCATCTTTTTCGGACTATAAGATGCACTTCCCCACCAAATTTGGGAGGAAAATGGGGGTGCATCTTATAGTCCGAATGTAGCTTACATATACATTGCTGAAATATTATGTTATTTATGTTATTAAATATTTTACCACATTTTTTGCTTCAAAAATTTTTTTTCCTATTTTCCTCCTCTAAAACCTAGGTGCGTCTTATGGTCTGAAAAATACGGTGCTCATAATGGTCAGAGTGTAGACTGTTCAAGTGATTTACTTTTATATAAACTAAAAAGGGGTCAATGTTACTAAGATACTCCCTGTCCTTCATTTACATTTCAGTGTTTTCTTAAATGGTCCAAAACTGTAGTTATTTGCATAGACAGTTACCTATATTTATATTCTCATACATGTGTCAGATGGTAATTTCTCTAAGGCTCAAACACCATACATAATACAAAGGCTTGATACCTGCTACTCCAGAGCTAATGAGTAGAATTAGAAGCAGGGAGATTTAAGCTCAACCAAAAAATATATATAACCTTGTCCCATGAAAGAAACAATCTTCCTAGAGTAATGAACTGCCCAATAGTAAAAGTGTCCAAGCAGAATCTACAGGATTATTTGAATGCTTACAGTAGGTGTCACCATGGTGAATAAGGTCATAATCTCGAAGACCCCTTTAACACTGAAAATCCATGCAACATAATAGATGGAAATACCTGGAAAACACACGACTGTTCTTTAATTCCAAAGCAAATATTTGCCAAAGACAAAAAATAGCAACAATCTGTCCTCTTTCTGAAGTCTTCTAGTAACACAATCCCTTTCACAAGAGGTAGAGTAGAGTTAACCTTGAGAACTGTGAGTCTCAACCCCTACATGTAAAATCCTTAGACTCAATTACACATCTAGGATCAAGGGAAATACTGTGACTCACAACTTACTAGAAGAATAGAACACAGTTTCTCTAAGGAAAAATCATACACAACTATATAAATAAGCATTTGAATAAGGATCAACTCATAGATAATTTGTTTAAAATCTTAATTGTTTTGTCAAGCATAGAGAGCTGAATTAAAGACAGGCAATCAAAGGCAGTGATTATAAAGCACTTATCTAGTAGAAGTTATGCTAACAATGGGATCCCCTAGCCATCATGCCAGCACTGATATTATTTTGACATTTTTATAAACAATCTGTGAGAGGGAGACATCTCTAGATTTGAAGAATAAATATAGCTTTTCCAAGTACTGAGCTGTCAAACTGATCAGGGATAAACTGTCTTAAAATGTCACATGACTGAGGAGAAGACAGCAGAAAAGAGGTATATGGGCCTACCAGGTAAGTAAAAATTACCCCAAGAATCAGCCACTTAATAATGGGTGACTCTCCAACCTACATCTCTAATTCTGACTTCCCTTCATGATGACCAGGCTTGTATAGCCATCTGCCAATTATATATTTCAACCTGTATGGCCCACCTGTATATCAAACTTAAGATATCCCAATATGAACTTTTTATCTCCCCTTCTCCCCCACTTCAAATCTTCCTCCTGTAGTCTACATATCTGCTAGTAACATCAATCATCGGTTGCTCAAGCCAGAAACCCTAAAGTCACCACATTCCACCTGCAGCAGAGATTGTCAGCTGTCCATCAAAATCCATGCTCTCATATACCACATATCCCTTGTACTTTAGGAGTGGTCTTATGACAAGTTTCTCTGCAATGAAATGAGAACAGAAGTGATAGGGGCTACTTTCAGGTCTAGCCCAGGAAATGTCTTGTGTTCACACCTTCATGCCCTTTCCCCCTTCCTGAGGATTAGAGTGACCATTATCCAGCAATGTTGGAAGATATATATTAAAGATGGCCCAGGTATGATGAACCAGGCTCCCTGAAAGATGAATCAGGTCCACCCACCACCACCATTAGCAACCTAGAACATACTCTGAACCTGAAAGAGAAATACATTTTGACTGTTCAAGCTGTTATAGCTTGGGGTCTTTTGTTATGGTAATTTACCCTAACTTAACTAATACACGATTCTTATCTTACCATAATCATAAATCACCAAGTTCTACTTCCTATATATTTCTCAAGTCTACTTCCTCCTCTCTCTCCTTACTTGCATGACCAAAGTCCCAGTCTCTTTACTGTTCCATCACCTCCTTACACATTTCTCATTCCAGGCTTACTCACTTTTCTGCTATGCAGCATATCTGTTGGGTTTCTAAGAAGCCTACATCCCTCCATTCTACCTTCCTACCAGGCTCTGGGGAGGCTGTCCTCTGGGGAATGACATAGGAGTCCTGCTATCCAGACTGGAGTAACACCATCCCCTAGCCTCAGGGGAGGGTCCTAGATAGAATTAGCCAATCAAAATAGTTCTATCCCCCTTGGCCCAGTAAATGGTTCAATGGGCAGGTACAATCAGAACTTTGGTTTGATGGGGAGATGCTCTCTTTTTCTCTATTTCCTCACTTTATACATGGACAATGAAGTATACAGTCCCAGGAGCTATTGGCAGCCATCTTGCAACCAGGAAGTGGTAGACACACCACAGAAGGCAGAGTTGGAAAAAATTGTATCTCTGGTGACAGCGTTCATCTGCAAGGTCAAACCTACCTTGCTACCTGTAGACATTCCACTTATATGTGTCAATAAATTTCCCTGTTATTTAATCCAATTTCAGTTCCACTTTCTACTATTTACAATGCAAAAGGTACCAACTGAAACACTCCTCGTTCCAACCCTAGTTGGAACCCTAGTCCAACCCTAGTTCATCTTTCATATAACGCACTAGAACAGAGTCTTTAAAATGACAACCTGATCAAATAATCCCCCACTTAAAATCACTGAAAGCTTCCCCATGGCCTTAGCCTAATCTACTGGGCCCTTTACCCCATCTACCTCTCCCAACTCATTTTATGGTTTTCGAATCCACATAATTCACATCCAGAAAACCTAAGGACCTTTTTGTTCCGAGAACACTGAACTGTTCCCCTACACTACACCTCCTGCCTCAAAGTGCTTCCCCTAGGACACAGTAGTTTCCTCCTCCTAGATGGATGTAGTAGCTCTTAGAGCTACACACACCCTTATCCATCTTGAAAGACAGGCAGAGACACATTATTAGCAGACATTCACTGTAGCATTGTGTGTAGTGGTAGAAAATTGGCAACAAATCAAATGCATATCCACAGGAGCATGGATAAATGAATTATGATATATTTAGAAAAAGTATAAGGCAATAAAACAAATGACATATGGCAACATGGATACATCTCAAACACATGATGTTGAGGAAAAATAAGGCAGAAGAATTCACACAATGTCACTGAAACATGCAAAACAATAATATCTATTGTAGAAGTAAAAATATACTTGACAATGATTCTTCTAGGACCAGAATAATGATCAAGGTCTGGTTACCAAACTTTAGAAAAGATATAATCAAGCTACTCAAAGTTCACAGAAAGCAACTGAAGTAGTGCACTTTGTTAGTGGGACTATGGAAAAACAGCTTCTCATACACTGCTGGTAGAACTATGAATTTGTATAAACTATATGAGAACACCTTTACAACAACTATGAGAGGAAAGAAGGAAGAAAAGGAGGGAAGAGAAGGAAGAGGGAAGGAGCTCAAGCCAGTTTACTAGGGCTTTTGGTAATGCCTACTGAAGAACTGTTTAAGTTATTAATAAAGACCCCGGACACATCAAATGCTTAATTTGCTAGCCAATATGGCAGGAGGTAAGGCAATACTATTTCTTTATTCATTCTTGTTCACGTTTTATTTCAGTTGGCTTATAACAGTGAATGTCCTTAACCATAAGGTTTGCCTGTAAGAGTTCCCCCGCTTATATGTCTATTTACAAAGCAGCCAAAGTTGCTAGGTTACTGGAGGACAATTTTTCATAAGATTGAATCTGGCCCACCATTTCTAAATGAAATAATCTCAAAAGGCCTAGGTGAAGTTAATGAAAACCACCCAAGTAGAAAATTTACCCTTTACTTTGTTGTCAAAAGCAGATAGATGATGGTATATATATATATATATATATATATATATATATATATATAAATATAATTGAATATGTATATATATTATTCAATTATATATATGTAGACACAGATGGTGACATTTATGTATATACAGGCAAGAAGTTTACAGTGGCCACTCATTCTGATTACTGGATGTAAAGAACCACATGCCAACACGAAGTAGGGCTCTCTACAATTTTCAGTTGGCAGTTGGTAGTTTGATTATATGAATCAGTAATCTGAGGAACTGCATCATAAATTAGAAATATACTGAGATTCTCAGTACTTATTGTGGGGGGGGATGAAAAACTAGCTTAATTATAATTGTATTGCACCTTTAAATCTTAGTTTATTTAGGGAGGAAAGGAGATTTTAAGAGAATTCAGAGAAGAGACAAATTTAAGTTTCTAAAGGGAGATGAGATACAGAACTATTCCTTGGTATGAAGGGATGGAGAGAGCAGCACATCTATTTCTGAACACTGATTAAAACCACTACCTACTATAAATTCAATTGTGTTAAATGACATTGACTTTTATATTAGCTGTAAACACAAATATTGTTTCTTCTGATTCATAAAACTCTACTTAAGAACCCTGGCACACCACAATCAGATTTGCAATAATTTATTAACCGCAGCACTGCCCATAATCTACAACACACACACAGGCACACACACTCACACACATACCCTCAAGTCGCAGAATGTGTTGCTCAAAAGAAGTCTTGACTGAAACGGTCATTGGCTGGCTGTGAGTACACTGTCAAACCAAAGCCTCAGGAAAGCAGGAGAGGTCACGAAAATCAAAGCAAGTGTGGGTGTTAGAATGGCTCACTTTCTACAAACCATAATTTATAATGGAAAAATTTAAACTATTCTTGTGACTGTATTCACAAAATATTTCCTAAGCACCTGCCCTCTGCTAGGGATTGTAAATAAACAGCAATACAAACTTCTCCCTCACCTCTCCTATGCAATCAGTCACTTTATGCATTTCATAAAGTCTGCCTCCTTATGTTCTAGCTCTCTCTCACATTCCCTCATCCCCTCCTCTCCCTCTACGACTGCCTTAGTGCAGGGTCCTATGACACACTCATGGCTGGGCAAAATGACCTATGAATGTATAGAATATTCACTATAGCATCATCTGTAATAGCAAAAACAATCGGAAAAGTCCTAAATATATAAATATCTATCAATAGGGAACTGGTTAAGTAAACTATGGTTCAATAATTGAATTCTCTAAAGCTGTTAAAAAGAATGAGGCAACATTTTCTGTATTCATATGAAATGATCTCTAAGGCCTATTAAGTAGAAAAGGTGAAATGCAAAACTTCTTTATAGCATGCTACAATTTGATTTTCAGATGCTACTGTTAAAATAAAGTGGAAATGAAGGCTAAAAATCCTCCAAGCAAACAAAACCATTTAAGCCACGTAAGTAAAACTAAATCTAGCTTACGTCAACAACACAGCAAAACTTTGGTTATTTTTTTGTAAATGCCACTCCTAAGCATAAAAGAAACAAGTCATCTTCTTATACTGGTATAATGTAATCACTTTTGACCAATACCCTGCTGTCTGGCAACCCCCGCTGTAATAACCAATTGGTGTAAAGGTCTAACAACTTCCTCATTTTCACTTGATAAGCCATCCTGTAAGGGCATGCATCTGGGCTTCGTCTCACCTTTGGACTTGTTTCTTTGTCTCTCCATTGTGAGATTCTTCCTGTTAGCCTCTACTTCTTAAGTTGCTCTGTTCTGACCCCCTGGAATTATGGTGTAAACTTCTGTGGTAGAATCCCTGTGAGATTCAGTGGTACAGTCTCCTTGATCTCCCGAGCTTACTGATCTTAGGCTGTGGTTTATGTTGGCTCTGTGTATGTCTTTGGTTTTTGGTTCTTGTTGGGTCTTTCTTTGGTGGGTACTTCCCACCAGCTGGCTATCTGAGGGTCAGTGTGCCCACCAACTCATTTTTTCTGTTGTGCAGGTGTGGGCAGGTTGTGTTGGAGCTGGTTCTTCCGTGTGTACAAGGTTTTGAGGCTTTTCTCTTGCTCTTGTTCAGTTGTTTGTTCTGAGTAATTTCTCCACTATTTAGTTGTATTTCCAGATAGGTCCTGGGTTGAGTTAGTGTGACTTCAACTCCCTCATTCACCTTCTTCTGTTCTTAGCTGTTGGTGGTTCCTTTGTTGGTGGGTTTCCTCTTCCAGGAGGTATCCTGGTGTTCACAGCTTCTACCTACTCTTTTTTGTGATAGGTTGGAGAGGGAAGACGAAATGGTTTAAGATAGCAGGAATGTATTCTATGATATTTAAAGTACCAGCCCTTAGAGAAGAGATAGGAGATCCTTTGGATATGTATAGTGTTGACTGTGATAATTCACCCACCTAGCCACTTTTTAGAAGGTGTGGAAAGAAGATAAGACTCTTGTTGCGGGTGGGCGGCGGAAGGATTGTGAGTTGGATCTAGAAAGCTGTGAGCTTGTGGGAGGTCAGATTATGAAGTAAAGTGAGAGTAAAAGGTAGAAAATAGGTGTAATGTCTGAGAGAATAGAGTTAATCACACCAGTAATAAAGTTCAGGAAACAGTGAAGTGGGCTGAGATCTGGGAGGGGTTCTGTGTAGTATTTACAAATGTATGGAACAGCTATTATTCACAATAGTAATGGAGCAACAATCACATGACAGAATCCATGTGATCTGGATAACTAGAATAGGGAGTATAGGTCCTAGAGTAGTGTGCTAATGGAACCCAAGTGAAGTGAAAGACAGTTAATTAACAATACACTGTGAAAGAGAGAACAAGGGAAACCAGTCAAACAATGCAAATTAACCAGTCAAGTGAAGAAGACTGAACAGAAAGAAGAGAAATACAAAAATACTAATAAAATGAGTGATGTAAGAGTAATGAAAATAATAATACAAATATACAATAACTTACAAGTTCTGTGGAGTAGCAAAGTGAAATTTGTCTCACTGTCTTAGCTGTTGGGAGGCCCCCTCTTTGGGTCCAACTCTGGTCTTTTCACAGTTCCAGGTTTTATTGTCTCACTTGTGGGGATTTAAAAAAAAAAAAGAAGAAGGAAGGAAGAGATATAAAGGGAAAGAGAGAAGGAATAGAACAAGAAAGAAGGAAAGAGAGGAAGAAGGTGTTAAAAGAAAAAATAATAATAATAAATAATAAAGAATTACTTAAAAAACAAACAAATAACAAAAAAAAGCCTCCTGCTGGCTTCAAACTGGCCAAGCCAGTTTTGCTGGTCTATTTGGCTGCAGCAGACTCAGGGGGCTTAGTTTAGCTCTTCTCTGTTCTGACCAGCACTCAGCCAGCCTCCAGCCCAGCTCTCCAGCAGCCCCTGGTCCCACAGACTCAGGCACGCACCCCACTCGGGGCTATGGGTGCACATGCAGGGCCTTCAGTGGTGTGCACTCTCCCCTGTACCTTGGATGTGGTATCAGGACCCTCTGAGGTGCGTACTCTCCCCAGTGCCTCGGACTTGGGCTAGATGCCCCCCACACCCCCCGCAGGAGCACGGGCACCCAGGTGGAGAGTAGGCTGGAGCTGCTGCTGCAGAATTCCCCAAACTGCCCCCGGGTGTCTCTTTTATTTTTTCACTTTTTCTTTTTGAGAAAAATCTTCCTGCTCAATCCTGCCGCTCCATACAAGGAAGGGCCTGTTCTCTCACACAGCCCATCTCTCCAGCTAGGCCGGGGACTGTCCGGGTCAGGGTCACACACAGTCCAACTTTCAACTCTCCCCAACCAGCATCCACGGTCTCTGTGGGTTTACCACTTTGTCCTTATTCCCCTCCCTGTGACTTCAAGCAACCAGGTCTCCCTCGGTGCTGCTTAAACCTTGTTTGGCAGGGGAGGGAGCCATTAACCCAGCTCTCTCCCAGGAGTCCTATGGCAGGCCCGGTGGGCGCTAGGCCTGGGGCTGCAGTCACTCTGGTCCCTGCGCTGGTCCCAGGGACCTTTTTGTCCTGAAGCAGTCCCCTTACCGTCTGTTTTTTCAGTGTCCTCAATACTTTTTGTTCTCCTATCTTCATAAATGCTGAGGTCCTGTTGGCTGTTCGCTTTATTCCTCAGTAGATTGGCTAGGTGTTTCACCCATATGCAGGGGGAAGTGGACTCCGCTCCCACCTATCTCGCTGCCATCTTCCTCTCCTGCACAATAAACTCTTAGTAAATATTGTTTTACTGATCTGGTTTCATTTGTTACTATTTCTGGATTTTTGACAGTATATATAATACAGATTAGATACACATATACATATGAATACACACACTATATATACACACGGAAATACACAGTCTTATGCATACATAGCATATTCTATCTCTCTCTCTCTCTCTCTCTCTCTCTGTGTCAATGTTTTCTCCAGGTAAAGGGAACTAGGTGACTGGAAGATGGGGAAGGAAGGAGACTTAGATTTCAATTTAAACCGTCTGTCCTTTTTTGAAACTGGTACCATGTGCATGTGTATTCACGAACTATGCAAATGGAATGCTTTTAAAATAAAATATTCTCACAACAGAAATATTGCTGTAGTAGTCTCCTAACTGCTCTCTCTCCCACTCTATCTTTTTCTGTTGAGGTGGAATTTACATAACATAAAATTAACCACGATAAAGTGCACAATTCAATGGCTTTTAGTACTTCCACAATGTACTGCAACTATCACAACTATCTAGTTCCACAACTTTTCCATCATCCTAAAAGGAAACCTTGTGCCCATTAAATAGTCACTTCCAATTCGCGCCTCCCACCAGCCCCTGGCAAACACCAATCTACTTTCTAGCTCTATAGTTTTGCCTGTACCTGACATTTCATATACACGGAATACTACACTATGTGGCCTTTTATGTTTGCCTTTTCAGTCCACCCTTCTTCACTTTACTCCACAGTTAAGTGCTCCTGTCATGCCCCGCCCTAGCCCCCTGTACTTGCTTTTGACGCTGTTTTCTAATTGCTCACTTGTCTGTACCCTTTGGTAGAGTTTAGATGTAAGAGGGTGGGGCATGACACGAGCACTCCTCCATGCCTGTCTGGTCCCCACTGTGTCCCCATCACCTAACATGTATCAATAAACATGTGATGTTGAATGAATGCTTCTAAAACAGTGTGACCATTTATGGCCTGGCTTAAATAACTAGTTTATTTTTAAAAAACTGGACATGGTAAGGTGAAAGCAGAAAGCAATTTTTTCTCCCACCATTATTTCCAGACCCGCTTTGTTGGATCGGTCTCCTGATTCCATCCCTAGATGGTATCTCAGCTTTTTTTGGAGAAGCAGAAAAAGTCCAGTTTTCTAACAAGAAAAAGTGCAGCTTCTTTCCTAAATCAGAAACATTCAGCTTCTTTCTGGACTCTGCACAAAATCTAGCTTCCTTCCTAAATCAGGAAAGAAACATGGATGAGGGATCTTAACACAGGACAGAGGCAAAGGGAATCCCCAGGATGCCGGTAAAGGGAACTTCCAAGGTGTAGGCTGTGCACTGGGGCTGGAGAGGAACCCATGCAGCCTGCAACACGAAGACAGAATTTCACAAAGAACTGTGCAGAAGAACAAAATACAACCGAGAGATTTCCTCATTGACTACATCAATCTTACGTTCAAGACTTTGGGACAGAAACTGTGAGAGGTACATAGAAAACTGAGCAATTACTAACACCAGGAACAATAAGTAATACAAGGAAATGTAACTTGCTCAGGTGTCTATTTGCCTGTTTACCTAGACATAATAACATAAACATGGAATACTGATTTAATAAAAATAAGTCACAATATAATTATATTGGGAACATGGGGATAAATGAGTACGTGTCTATGATGGGGGAAGAGGGCAGTCAAGGGCAGCAATGAAAGAGAGCTAAATCCTCATTTACTAGAGAACAGAGTTAATAGAAAATGTTCAAACTTGAAAAATCAGGACATAACAGGAATTTGGAATTAATACTAGAAGCAGCAGCTAAAAGCACTGAGTTGAAAGTGGTCGCCTCTAGAAAGACATGTGTTTTTGTTATAAATGTGACAGTACAGTTGAAATTATTGTTCTTTAACTACATTACTTTCATAAAAATAAAGAAAAAAATGGTTTTTTAAAGTGCAATCTAATCTAAATCAAAGGTCCAATTCGCACTCAATTTAAAGTTTCTCCCTTCCCCCAGCTCAGGCCTGAATGTGGCATGGAAACAGAACAGGGGGCTGTGTATGCTGGTGATGGGCAGGCAGCCTCTCGCGTTCAAGTCAGCAGAGTAGAGTGTGATCTCTCACTGGCCCTCTTCCATCTCTGCCTCCACATGCCTTGTTGCTTTTCTTCACTCTAAGTTTCTGACTAACACACATCTTCCATTACTTAGAATAACCAATGCCTTCTCTGGCCTGTGTTATACCCTGGGCTTGAAAAATTCTCTCCCCAGCTCCTTTGCCTAATGAGTTTCATCACATTCCAGGTCTCAGCTCAGAAACTAGTGGTTTCCCCTAGTACACTGTTGGTGGGAATGCAGACTGGTGAGGCCACTGTGGAAAACAGTATGGAATTTCCTCAGAAAACTAAAAATGGAACTCCCTTTTGACCCAGCAATTCCACTGCTGGGATTACACCCTAAGAGCCCTGAAACACCAATCCAAAAGAACCTGTGCACCCCAATGTTCATAGCAGTACAATTTACAATAGCCAAGTGCTAGAAATAGCATAAGTGCCCATCAGCAAATGAGTGGATCCAAAAACTATGATACATTTACACAATGGACTTCTACGCAGCAGAGAGAAAGAAAGAGCTTTACCCTTTGCAACAGCATGGATGGAACTGGAGAGCATTATGTTAAGTGAAATAAGCCAGATGGTGAGGGACAAATACCATATGATCTCACCTTTAACTGGAACATAATAAATAGAAGAAAAAAGGAAACAAAATACAACCAGAGACACTGAAATTAAGAACAATCTAACAATAGCTAGAGGGGACGGGGGAACAGACAGTGGGGAGAAGGGTTTTCAGGAACTACTATAAAGGACACATGGACAAAACCAAGGGGGAGGGTGGAAGCAGGAGAGGGAGGTGGGTTTGGCTGGGGTGGGGTAGAGGGGTGGGGAGAAAATGCAGACAACTGTAATTGAACAACAATAAAATAATTATTAAAAAATAGTCATGGGGATGTAAAGTACAGCATAGGGAAGAGAGTCAACAACATTGTAATAACCATGTATGGTGCCAGGTGGGTACTAGAACTATCAGGTGGAATCTCTCTGTAAAGTATATGATCGTCTAACCACTATGCTGTATACCTGAAACTAGGATAAAATAACGTGGAATGTCAACTGTAATTGCAAAATAAAATAAAAAATAAATGTAAATAAAAAAAGACAAATACTGTATGATTCTACTTATATGATATACCTTGAAAGTCAAATTCAAAGAGATAAAAAGGAGAAATGTTGTTGCCAGGGTCTGTGGGTAGAGGGAAATGGTAGTTGTTTTTTGTCTTAATTTTAATTAATTTTTTATTCTTTTCTTTTCTTTTTATTTACTCTTTTACTGATGCTCAAATACAGTTGTCTCCATTTTCCCGCCACCACTTTCCCTGCCCCACTCACCCCCACCTCCCATCCTCAATCTCCATGTGTCCTATATAGAGTTGTTTTTTAATTAAAAAAAAGAAAGAAACTAGTGGCTTCCTCCAGGAAAACTCTCCAAGTCCTAGCATCCATCTATGCTACCTCATACATCCCCCAGGACACTGGAGAGTATAAGCTTCATTGACACTCTCTCTCCTGGACTGTAAGCTCTGTGAAAGCAAAACCTCCGTATTATGCTCAATAAATATTTGTTGAATGAATCAAGGGTCATTACTTTCTCTCTGTGGACAAAACTCTTTAGGACTGCCAACTGTAATCAAAAGCTTATTTAGTAAATACAGAATCAGAGTTAGGGGAATTGGGTTAGGATATTCCCGGGACAGTACTATCTGCACAGATACCCTGAATTAGTTATTAATAGCACCCCATTTCATTCTCTCCAATAATGTCCTGGCTTGGCTGATAAATTGTACATTCGGGCCATAGAATGAATCAACACCCAATGCAGGGATGGTATACAATTGAATCTCAGAGCAGTAACTGAGCCAGTGTACTCTCTCCTCGGGGCCGTGCTAGAGACATGGTCATTATCTGCCTCTGTCACTCTGTTTTCCATGTTGTATGACTGTAGCCCTTCCCAGTCCACCCTCAATGGTCTAGTATTTCATTACATGGACAAACCCTCAATGGAAAGGCAACACACCACATCTTCAGGGTACTTCCATACCACTATGCTAGGATCTATTATGCTTCTTTTTTTTTTAAGATTTTATTTATTTATTTTTTGAAAGAGGAGAGGAGAGGAGAGGTAAGAAGAGAGGAAGAGAAACATCAATGTGTGGTTGCCTTTTGCACACCCCCTACTGGGGACCTGGCCCACAACCCAAGCATGTGCTCTGACTGGGAATCAAACCAGCAACCCTTTGCTTTGGAGTCCGGAGCTCAATCCACTGAGCCACACGAGCCAGGGTAACTTCTTTTTAAAATTTCACCCCTTAGACCATCTTCATTTCCTGAAGAAGTGGAAGTGGCTAGCAATGGATACTGTTACCCCAAAGTTGTGCATACAAAAACCGTGTTTGTTAGCTATTCATCCTTGGTAACTCTATGACGGCACAGTAGTACCTCTGTCTGTCTGCTCATAAGTACTTTAGCTGTGGATAGGAAGATGCCAGGCACTTTCAAATTCATCAGACAGGGGGAGGACTTTTGGTTTTGGTATAAAGACCCTCACATGCTGAATAACAACATTCAAACTTCTGCCAGCAAAATTCAAGGACTGAGAAAAGAGTAAAAGGGAATCCCAATCCATTGTTCCTTTAAAATTGTGCACCTGGAACAAAAATCAAAAAGGTTTCAATTCTGCCAGAAAAGACACCCTGTTTCTGAATTACAGTATTCCATTCTGAGCTTAGTTGGATTTGTTTTTGGAGGGTGTTTTAAAAATTATATTTATTATTTTAATCCCTCTTTGGGGAAAAAAGTCATAGTCTGCTATAGAACTGTGAATTCCATAGAGGGTAAAACTTGGCATGTAACAGCAGTATGCAGAGGGCTTGCAATGCCAGAGGGCTTGACAGGACTCAGGATAGGCCTGCGCTCCTCCACTCCCTTTCTCAAAGCTTCCAGTTCTCTCTGTCTTGGCTATTGGTTTTGTAAGCATCTTCTTCTAGCAACCATATTGGCTCCAACTCAGCAGCAGCAGCAGCAGCAGCCTGTTCCTCCCTAAGCAATGGGTATAAGGCAGCTGTACTATGACAGGGGTGAGATTAAAGATGTGAATTCATGCCCTGGCTGGTGTAACTCAGTGGATTGAGTGCTGGCCTGCAAGCCGAGGGGTCACCGGTTCAATTCCCAGCCAGGGCACATGCCTAGGTTGCAGGCCAGGTCCCCAGTAGGGGGCACTCGAGAGGCAACCATACATTGATGTTTCTCTCCCTCTTTTTCTCCCTCCTTTCCCCTCTCTCTAAAAATAAATAAAATATACTTTTCTAAACAGCTGTGAATTCAGTCAGTGCCCTTTCTACAGAGACTCTTCCAGATGGGGGTCTTGGAAATAACATGACATTGTGAGATCTCTTTTGAGAGGCTTACCTCAGTCCTTTGACCAGGATATTTACCAGACTTTCTAGTTTCTTCTAGTTTCTGGCCATTCAGAGTGATGGTCCACAGCAACACACTGAAAGAAATAAAGCTTTATTAATGTATAAAATTTAAACAGCTTCACTATTATTCTAGGACAGCCACAGACTGAAGGAAATTTCAAAATATCATTCCAACCTGCCAAAACCATACAATTCAATAAAAAATAAGCAGATTAGCTTTAAACAAAGGAAATCTCCCACATATTTCCTAGTCTCATAAAGGAATTATATGGCTGCATATACTATACTAGTAGTTCGCATATAATGTTGAAATTCGGTGACAGGTAGGGAATAGCAGGAACCATATAAGCCAAATACCTTTTTGAAAAACACAGATTTCTGAGAGCTCTTTTCTCTAATATTTAACCAAATAAAGGCAAATCATCAAAAAAAATCAAATTGATGACTCTAAACCAAAGAAACTATTACATCCCTGCGCCATAAACTCCCTAAATTCATAGTGAAGGAAAGAAACAGAATCCTGAACCAAACCACCATGGTGTGGCGAGGCTTCCCACTGAAGTGTCCCCATCCCTCGGACACTGAATTGTGTATCACCAAAATCAGGGGAATTCTCACTCACACCCCCAAACCCGGAGAGAATCTAACTAAACTGGTATCCCTGTTTTTTCTCTTTTTACAGAGGCACAAGGAAAATTGCTGCTGGAAAAGAAATTGGTGAAGTAGAAGAAGTTCAAAGAGGCTAAACTTGGATGAGGAGATGCAGGGTGAATGGAGGAACAGATAGATGCAAAGCGTATGGCATCCAGCCCTCCCCACATGTGAATGTGATATGCCTCGTATCCATGTGGAAGAAACCTGTGGCCAGTCATTTTAAAAAGTATTGAAAGCCCAGGGACTTTTTTCTTTTTTAAAAGATTTAATTAATTTATTTTTAGACAGAGCAGAAGGGAAGGAGAAAGAGGAAGAGAAACATCAATGTGTGGTTGCCTCTTGCAGACCCCCTACTGCAGACCTGGCCTGCAATGCAACCCAGGCATGCGCCCTGACTGGGAATCGAACCAGAGACCCTTTGGTTTGCAGGCCGGCACTCAGTCCACTGAGCCACACCAGCCAGGGCGGCCCAGGGACTTTTAAATAGAATTCACACTCCCTTACTGAGCCACACAATCCCCTGCCACGTCCCTAGATTATAAAAATAGAATAAGCACTCAATGTCCACTTTTCAACTGTGATTTACAGTACAAGTAGCATTATTCTTAGATATAGATACACACACAAAACCTTAATTGTTCACATTTTCTTATTCTAACAGATATCATGGAATCATTTAGGAAATAATTCTGTGGGAAAGAAAAACGGATTTAAACTGTTACAATACCATTACGTTTAGTTTATTGTATTTTAATTTTGTTAAATTCAGTTGAACCTAGATTAATTATATTTAATAAATGGCTTGTGTAGTATAATCCTATTTAAGTACTTTAAAATGGGATTATCCTACTTATCCCTCTTTCTACATAGGCGCACAGAATAATATTCATAATGATTGTCACTAACCTTAATATTGACTCCTTTTAGGTGGTGGGATTTGGGATGATTTGTTTTCCTTTGTTTATAGTTTAACTTCTTTATAATAAGCAATTATTAATTTTACTAAAACAAAACTGACATTCTAAAAAAATAAAAAGCAAGTTATACGTAGACCAAATTGGTTTTCAGTTCAATTTTATGGATATTTTTATGCGCACTTACTATGTGCCAAGCCTAATGTTTAGCCCTGGGAACAGGCTGGCAAGCAAAACAAAACCAACCCCTGCCCTCACCACTCATTGCCTGTGCAGATTTCCACCTCATGCAGATCTGTTCATCTGAAACCATTTCGACCTCGGTCTCCACAGACGACAACGTTGCACGGCAACTTCACGGAAGGCCTTCTTTGGGCTTGATTTCTAAAGCAGTAGTGCCGAAAGTTAACTTTAAGAGTAGCAACATTTTTGTTTCAGTTTTAAAGTTTTAATCTGGTACATTTTGCACAGTGGGTGGGTACTTAAAGGAGGGTAGGTGGGGTGAGAAGCGAAGCATGAATTCATATCCCCGCTCATTGAACGCTCGTGACACACTGACAAGTCATTTAATCTAAGCCTCTGTTGCTTTTTCCATAAAAACTGGGAATACAAATGTATTGTTATCAAAACACAGCTAAGTGTGAAAGTATAGAAAGCACTTAGAATGGGTCTGAAGCACAGTAGAAACTAAATGTTCGCTATTGTTATTTTTTAAACTGCATTACTTCCATCAAAAATCATGATGCATTGAGATAGATTCTGCCATCATGGTCGATTCTGTTGCCATCAAGGTTCTGAACTGTGTGAGGAGATAATGAAACATTTAGAAGCAGGAAAGTTCTTTTGGGGGGTTAAGAAATTACCTAAAGTAAATTAGCTCTTTAACCTTTCTGATAAATGAAACTCAATGTAGTCATTTTACAAATGACTAAAGGCATATAATAGAAGATTTGTATTCGCCAAATTACAAGGTATTATTACCAAGTATAGAGTGTGTGTTTGATTAGCCTTGAGGCAAGCAGCTTAAAGTCTCTTACCTAATTGCCTGTAACTTTTCCTCCACCTTCTATTGATAAACCTGAAGATAAAAGAGAGTAAATTTGATTTACTCAGGCAAAGAGAACAGATGTTGCACGTTGTAAACTTTGCTAAAAGCCAGTAAGATAAGAGTACGCATTTACATGGTTGTCTGGCCCGTTTCCAATTTAATTTATGTGGTACAAGTAAAAAATTAGGAAAGTTTTGCTTCTTCCTGCCCTGTGCTGATTAAATCAATCTGAAGAATCCCACTAAATTAATCACCCTGAGACAGTGTTCTTTATGGCTTCTAATGTTATTGTGACCAGAGGAAGACTAGGAGTCATAGATTTCTGATAACAGAACCAGGGAGCAGATCAAGAAAATAGAAGGATACATAAAATAAGTGAGAAGAAAGGGCATTTATAGATTAGATAACCCTGCCTTAAATTTAAAAGTCTCAACTATTAGCTCTCTGGAGGAAGAAAACTTAAGTTCATTTAAGTTCAGTGAAGTCAGTCCTTGGCTATATGCAGCTTGAAGGGGAAAAGAGGTAAAAAGTCAGCAAAACACAGCACACAGAGAACATTTAAGAGGATGGGTTGGTTTTTAGTGTAATGGAAGCTTTTAAGGAACTCTTCTGGTCCCAGAATTATCATACTCTAAAAGTCTCCTTTCTCCTCCAAGGCAGAACTAGGATGTACAGGTTTCACAGCTACAAGTAATTTAGGCCCAGACACAAAGGCTGTCCGGCAAAGGTCACCCCCCAAAAAGGAGCAGATCAAAGGGATGCGATAGAACTGAAGTCATTGAGTTCATACCAGAAGTTTGACATTGCCATTTTGCTCTGCAAAGTCCTCTAGGAACTTTAGAAAGCCATGGTTGTAATTAACTGGGCTCTGTATCTTAAACAGTTGAGAAAAATAAGGTGGCAGTTGAGTAAGAGGTCAGGCCAAGCTTTTATTATAAATGCAGATGTATTAATCCTAATTACCATTTATAGAGCACTTTGTATGTGCCAAGAATGGGGTAAACCTTTTACATGCTTGCTTCCTTGCTTCCTTGCTTGCTTGCTTGCTTGATTGATTGATTGATTGATTCTCCCATAAAATTCCTAGGAGGTAGATACTATTTCTGTTTTACAAATGAAAATGCACAGGATCACAAGAATTTTTTTTTAAGATTTTATTTATTTATTTTTAGAGAAAGGGGGAGAGAAGGAGAAGGAGAGGGAGAGAAACATCAGTGTGTGGTTGCCTTTGCCTCTCGCGCACCCCCTACAGGGGACCTAGCACGCAACCCAGGTGTGTGCTCCAACTAAGAATCACACCAGCAACCTTTTGGTTCACAGGCCGATGCTCCATCCACTGAGCCATACCAGCCAGGGCTAAATATATCTCAAATACATAATGCAACATTCTTACACTGAAAAAGTATTTGTTGTGTATCTGAAATTCAAATTTAATTTGGCATCTTGTAAATTGTATTTGTTAAAGCTGGACAAATCTCCTTCCCCTTGACTCTCACCCAGGATTGAACCTGTAATAAGAAACAGTTATGGGGTGGTCTCAGGTGTCAACAGGTCAAGAAAGGGGGGCAGAACAAAAGGGATGTCCGAAAGATGAATGGATAAACAAAATACAGTATATGCATACAATGGAATCTTAGCCTTAAAAAGGAATGAAATTCTGACAACATAGATGAACCTTGAAGACAGTATGCTAAGTGAAGTAAGCCAGACACAAAAGGACAACTGTTGCGTGGTGCCCCTATATGAAGTACACAGAACAGGCAAGTTCATAGGAACAGAAAGTAGAACAGAGGTTATCAAGGGCTGGAGGGAGAGGTGAATGGGAAGCTATACAGAGTTTCTATTTGGAAGAATAACAAGTTCTAGAAATGGATACTGGGAATTGTTGTACAACATCACAAATGTTCTTAAGCCACTAATTTGCACACACATCAAATGGATAAAATGGTAAATTTTATGTTATGTATATTTTACCACAATAAAACAAAATGTAGAGAGAATCCCCAAGGCGCCTTGCCACTGGCTGGAGAGATTTTTCCCAAGGCACTCAGCCATTTAGTCAGTGAGGGAGAAACATCAATTGCGGACTACCGCTTTATTTTTTAATGATTTACATGGAAGTATATATGACGAGATGGTAAGCTCCTTGTTACAAAGTCATGCTTCTTTGTATCCTCTGTGGTGTAAAACACAGAGGTTGGATATTATTAAAATACTGAATGCCTTTGGCCACATGTTTCTTTTCAGTCACTACAAATTAGCTTATATCAGGAGCTCTCCACATATTGAACATTTTTACCAATGACTCATTATGACTTCTGAGCAGCTATTCTGGACCAATTTTTACTATTTGAACAGATTTTTTAGTCATTATAGTAAACTAGTTTTATAAAGTCAATATCATCCACAAAATCCCAAGCCTGTTAACCAGCTTGCAGCTACTGCAGCGTTAGTTCACAGAGCAACAATGAATTGATACATCAAACATTTAAGGCATCAATGTCTGCTAAAAGAACTCAACAAGAACTTTGAACCTGGAAAACCATACCCACAATGTTCTTCAAAACATTGATCTTTTAAGTATTTAAGTAATAATTCCTCACACCTCTGTGAACCTGACTTTAAATGAAAGCTATAATAAGACACCAATGAAATAGTTTATTATATTTTGTCTTAAATTTGATAGTAGTATCCCCTAACGCGACCACTGTGAATGTAGCTTAGAAGGATTTATCAAACTGGATTGACAAGTAGAGAAATACTGAACGAATTCTCAGATTTTGTTTAAGCAGTGAGTCTCGACCCACTTATTTCTCAGTTTCCATGTGCATAAAAAGAATATAAAAGCATCAGCTTCACCCACCTCACAAAGCTGTTTTGAGAGTCACATAGCACAGTAACCTTGAACACATCTTTGAAACCTATGAAGGACTATATGATATCACGTTGACATGAATTTTAGGAATGAAATGGAACTTATCCCAACCACAGATAAGGAGCTGAACTGTCAGCAAAAGTTTTGCATTAAGAAGTCCAACATGTCCAATCCTTAGGAAATTGAATTCATATTTCAGAAAATATGTTAGATCTCAGGGCAATAATTAATAGGATGGTAAATGGGACCATGTGTCTGGACCAATTCCCAGGGCTTATTCAAAAAATTCACTGAACATTTCACTTGGGAGTATTTGAAGAAAGTTTTTTGACATATTCAGCAGATAAAAGATACACAATTTTCTAGAGATGAAGTAAAAATCCTCATTTTTTAAAAAAAGTGTAAAATAATGAAGTCATCAGATAAGTTGTAACAAGCCTGTGAACTGCACAGTGTCCCTAGTACAGACAGCTAATATCTAATGAGATCTTTCTCCTTGATAGAATCTATATGCCATGGCAAAGGTCATGTTCATTAGAAGTCTGAATGTTCCAGTTGGAAACCATTTCTGCTAACCGAGCCAGAAATCGTAACTACTTCCTAACATAGTTGTATTGCCTTCGCCTCATCAACATTCTGTCCTAGCCAACTAAACTGAGAGCCTCCCTTCTCCTCCAACGACCTTCACGAATATATGCAAGAGGCTCCTCGTTTCTTTTTTTGCAAGCATGACATAGGGATACAAAGACATAGTCAGAAGTAAACAGCCTATACAATAACAATTTCAACTCTGAGAGAGAAGATTCCAAAGCTATTGAACTGGCTTAATTTCCAGGGTGAAACAAAGATATTTCCAGACTCTACTAAGGAAGCACAGAACGTGTTCGAAGGTGTTCGGAAATTATATGTTTACCCTAAAAGATAAATAAAAAAGATTGAAATAGCCCAACTTTGGATTTTCTTAATGATTCTCCGATTTGGTTATAAAATTCAATTAATTTACTTCATGTTTCTCAGGGTTAATAGATTTACTCTTTAGAAGCTCTCTATTAGAAATTGTTATTGTGCAGGACAGACTTAAAATGCGTTAGGTATATTCAGAAAACTAAGTGGAAAAATAACACTAATTGGGCTGACCCCTCCTGCCTCCAGAAAGTTCAGATATATGTTTGACAGGTAATTAAGAGCAATATTCTAAAATGGGACTGAAGTCAACAGAGAAACTCTGCAGAATACCAATGGCAGAGTGGCTTATGTTTGTCTTACCTTCTTTCAACTCCCACAGAATGTTTTCTACATAGAATTGGCTCAAAAACGAATATTTGAGCCACTGCCAAAATTAAGAAATTGTCTTTGGATATAATACAAATTTTGTATGTTTAGAGAGGCAATTTGGTGCTGAAAAAAACATGGATTTTAATATTTGGTAGGCATGGGTCCAAATTCTGGTTTTGTCCCTTACCAGCTCATGATGCTGTTATTTAATCTCTCCAAGCTTCAGTGGGGGGTGTTTTTCCTGTATGAAGTGGAGATGATAATATACAAGAATGCTAGGAGAATAGAAAATTTTATAAATATTTATATAGCCCATTACAGTGCTAGAGCATAGTATATTCACAATAAAAGTTTGCTGAGCTGCAAATGTAGTAAGAATGTCAACCTCAGATGTTATCTCTGAAAGAGAACATCATCATTACAAAGATAATAGCTATTATTTTCCTGAAAAGGGTGTCGTTAACTTCTATTGGCACTATTCTTAGTGCTAACAGCTTTCAAACACAGATCTCACTTTGCTCTTAGCACTCACACCCAACCACAAGCAGATTTAATCCACGTCAGTCTTCTTACTTTAAGAGGTTATAATGGCATCAAACATTAAAAATTTTGATTGGATAACTGAAAAGATTTCCCACCCACTGTGATTCTGATTGGCTGAGAAAACAATAAACCAGCTAAATGTGGGTTGACCTACAAAACTCATTTTCCAACCCCCCCCCAAAATGGGCATATAAAAAAACAGAATATCTCCAAATGGAAGGAGAGAATTGCATTTTTAATCACATTCTTCATTTTCATCCTATTGTATTTCTTTAGGGCCATCAGGAGTAAGATTCACAGATAGAATGAAAATGGCTCGGGTTACATTTAAGGGCTTAGAGAATGCTAATGAGATTTTTTAACTCTAAAAAAACCCTTACAGAAATAAAAATATATTAAAAGGAAATCCACAAAAATTAATCAAGTTAAATGCAAGAAAAACAATCAAAGACTCAGTATGTATTAGAGTCCAATGAATCGGTCTGCTTGGGTTTAACAAATATATATTTATGGCCTATTTGTGGTGATTTCCTTTGGTTTGAGCATGGACAAATTTTCTCTCCATTAAGAATGGGTTCTTTTATTCTCAGTTTCATTCAAGTAATAGTGGACTCAACTTTTCCTTAGTATTGTCGGATACCATGCTGCGGAAATGGCTTCAAATAATGAGCGCTGGGGGGTGAATGAAATGCTGCTCATGTTTACACGGGCACAAACAAAAGCCCCAGCACACTGGCAGCATTCTGTTGATCTGCTGATTTTCTCCAATATGGTTCCTGCCGAGACACAATAACAAGGGAAAATAACAAAAAGTCCGCTAAAAGATCTGTTATGGGGATAGGGAGGCACGTCTCTTAAAAATAAGACCATAATATGTTCATATAGTGCTGAAATTCACCCACACTGGTCAAAATAATTTATGACAATGAAATCTCAAGTCTATTCAAAATATTGCCAGAGGGGGCTCTACCTGTGCATGTAAATAATAGAGTCCAAGGGCGTTAGCCACTCTAAAGGAGATGTTCATTATTTTTGCCACCCCTTTTCCCCACCCTTCTTACCCACCACCCACCTGCAAGGTATTGCTGAAAGCAGCCAGTAGTAGGTCATGTGGGCAGAAATGGTCACAGTTCATAATGGGTGAACTGTAGAGTACCTAACATGAATAGAGTAATTTTATGACCTGTGAGCTTCACCCCTATGCCACCCATTTTTATGAAACAATAACAATTTTTATTACTTTATCAGATTTTCTATCAGAAAATTGAAATCAATATCACGTACCTAACTGGCCTCCCCATCCCAGGGAACAAATTTTGTATGCACATTTATTGAATATTAAATTCCATAAACTTCAAGAAAAGGGAATCCCTGTATCTGGGATTCCCTTAATTAATTGTGATGTTCTGTATGTGTGTAGATAACCTTACAACAGATCCTCAAAATCAGTTACTGTGGCCAAAGACACAGTAGATAGTGCAGTGATTGTTCCGATACTTAGTAATGAATCAACAGTATATCTGCACGCCATGCTGCTCGTAGGTACATTTCAAAAAGAAATCTAGGCATAGGGAAATGGCTGGTCTTAACCCACAAATTGTTAGGAGATGGAATAAAAGTGAAAGCAACACAAAAAGCCACATAATGAATTTAATGACACTCAAATAGCTTGGTCTCTGCTGGATGCCACTGGCCTCCTAAACAGCCTATTCATGCTGCTCACAATACTGGTAGCATCACTTTTACGGACAATTTTCAATTTGCCTTGACTCTTTGGACCAATTCGATCACACAATCACTGCAACTGAAGAGTTGGAACAAAGGTAAGTTAATGGCTGAAAATAACTTTTTAATTTCTACTTAACTTCTTCTTCCTCTAATTACCATGACTCACCTTTCTCCCTTCCTCAATTCCTATCTTCTTTTCTATTATTTGTGTATTTGGTGGAAGAAATTTTAAAGAGGAATGGAAGAATTGGGAGGAGAACAGAAATATGGACAGAAATACAGTAACAATTCTTGCCGCCTAAGGCTTAATACCAGAACCTGTGATATCATTCCACCAAAGACATGAAGATTAGAAGGGGCTCAAAAAAAAATTTGTCAGTGAGGCCACACTGGGGAACAGCCTTGATCTTAGATGATAGAATTTGAATTCAAACATTCCTAGATTGAAAAGCAATGAAACCTAATGGATATAGATTTTAGTAAGGGTTATAATGAATGGATTAATCAGAAATCTTTCACTTTTGATTGAGAGAAATATAATACAAGATGACAAAAATAAACGGGAGTTTTTATAAGCAAGCAAAATATAACCAGAGACATTGAAATAAAGAACAAACTGACAGTAACCAGAGAGGAGGGGGAGGGGATAATGGGGGATAATAGAGGAAGGGCCATCAAGGAACATGTATGAAGGACCCATGGACAAAGCCAAAGGGGGTGGGTTCAAGGGTGGGTGGTGGGGATGGGTGGGGGGAGTAGTGGGGTGAAAATAAGAGACAACTGTACTTGAACAACAATAAAAAAATAAATGGAGTTTTTAAATTATATAATTCAAAAGTCCAGGGAGAGTCCAGCTTCAGGAATGGTTTGAACCGGGGCTTAAGCAATGTCTTCAGATCTCCATCTCCCTGTCTATCTTTCCTTTTTTCAGCTCTATTTTTCTTAGTAGGTTCTTTCTGGTCTTTCATCCAAACAGTGCAATTTTCCCAGCAAAATAAAAAAGAAAACTTCACCTTCTCAATATTTACAATGAAAACAGCCAGGTTTACATTCTACTGATCAGGACAAGATCACATACCCATCCCTCTAGTGAGGGGAAGTGTAGTGAGGAGGAGGGTATTGGCCCAACCCAAACTTCACAGATTGAGAATTTTCCAAAGAAAAATTGCTATTAACCCAACAGAGAGGAATGGACACAGGGCAGAACAAAGCAAAAGATATCTACCTACCACATTAGGGCTACTTGCTAAAGGAGGAATTATAGTCTAGATATGTACAATTTGATGAATACAACAGAAATGGCTAATTTCCCCAATGTCCATTTTCTCTTTCTTTGTTTTGGTAATATATTCCCCGAGTTTTATCTGGTACACCACCACCCTTACAGCTAGGTGTAGCTGTTTGACTAAGTTTAGCCTGGGATGTGACAGGAAGTCATGTGCAATTTTCAGATCATCTCAAAGATAAAATGTTTCCAGGAACTTCTTTCTCCCTTCTTGCTCTTTGAGAAATAGTCCCATTATCCTGCCACCTTGGACCAAGATCTAGAAGCAACATATTAAAGATGGCAAAGTTGACCCACTAGCCTGGGTTACTGAATGACCTAGTCAAGCAGAAATGCTGCCCAACCTAAGCTACCCATCTATCTCAGAACTTTCATCTGAGGCACAAAGAAGCACCTTATCCATCTATTTTATATGTCTTATGAAAGACACTCTATTTTGGGATCTTTTTGTTTAACCGATACCTTAACATATTAAAAGACTCACTATGGACAAATTCTAGAGAAAAATGGTCAGAAGTATTTTAAAACAATGGACCTATAAGAGTTTGTGAGTACATTTTAATACACATATCTAGCATTTTATGTAACTACAATACTAAGAAATATAAGAGCATATTTGTTAATCTTATTAAATCCTTTCACACAAGAAAGGATAACAATAGTTATCTGAGTGATAGAATTAATTTTTACTCTGTTCTTCATGCTTATCTTCATTTTATAAATTTTCTTAAAATAACTTATAATGTGTTTGAAGTAAAATAGAGATTGTTATCAATCTTATAAAATGGTTAAGGAAATGGCTTTTCCAAGGAAATTCTGTTCGGGAAATTAAGATACATTTACTGCTCAGTGAGAGATGATGTAGTGATGGTCAGGAGCCAAATACATAATCTCACATACGGGGGTCTTTCCATTTCTATACATACGCCTCTTTTCAGTGTGACTTTACAGGTCCCTCCATCAGTAAACCTGAGTGCGGCCATGTGACTTGCTTTGGTCAATGAGACATTACCAAATGGGGTAAAAGCCCAGACTTGAAAAGTACTTGCACACTGGAGCTTGTTCTTTCTTGCTGCTCTTGGGAACCCTGAGAACAGCACATGTGAACATGCCTAACATAACATATGCCCAAGTTCTTCCTGTTACCCTAGATGACATGAAGCCAATCATCAGACATGTCAATGAGGCCATACTAGACCGAACAGCCCTGGCCATGCTGGCTCAGACCAGAGAAGAGCAACTCAAAGGGTAGGGCAACTCTGCTTTTTGATGGGATGAACTGCAAAACATGGCAGCCATGCTTTTCGATTCACCACAAACACTCTGATCCACGCTCAGATATCTAATGTTCTGCCATTTACACCTAATGAAAATGACGCCATTCAGCTGAAAATCCCCTAGACCTGCACACCTAAATCTTTCAGTGGCACCAAAATGAAATCTTTCTAGACAGAAACTGTGGTACTTGCCTTACTGTGACGGACAAATATATTAATAACCTTCCCAAACAAGATGCCACAATAGGAATTACACTGAAGAGTTATCACCATCAGTCATTTCCAAGATGATTATAAACTCAGAATTGCCAATACAAATGCCACAAAAGGAAGTGTTGGAGTTTTTTCTATCAAACTTAAGATTGAAGATTTGAATGTTAAAAGGTATAGGAATAGGAAATATGGGTGAAGCTTTTTAAAATAATCTTTAGGTGAAGCTCTTTGTAAGCATGACCCACAGGCAGAAACCAAAATGAAAAGATTGACAGATTTGAATATATGCAAATGTATTTTGCATAGATCCAGTGTGATAAATAAATATATCACATTAAACAAATAATAAAAATAACAAGTACTTATAGTGTTTACTAAGCACCAAGTACTATTCTAAATACTTTGTATATTTTAATTCATTTGATACTTAGGACAGTCCTATGAGGTATACACACTATTATTTCCCCCATTTTTAGGTGAGAAAACTAAGACAGAATGGCTACATAAGATACTAAGGGCAGGGAGTAAGTAGCAGAGCTAGTTTTTGAACCCAAGCAGTATGTGCTCCAGGATCTAAAATCTAAATCACTGTGCTCTACAGAAAACCTGGAAAACCACAGCTTCATAAGACAAAGGTTAATATCATTGATATGTTAAGAACTCTTGCAAATAAAAAAAGAAACAGGAAAATATATCATTTTCTATGGACCAAGACTATGGACAAAGAATTCACAAAAGGGAAATGTAAATGGCCTGTAACATATGAAAAATGTTCCTTCTCACTAGGAGTCTTGAGAACTCTAACGAGATACCATTTGTCTCCAGGCCAGTTCAGCAAAGACAAAAAAAAATGTTAATATCCATGTATATTATCTCCTTGCTGGTAGGAAGGTAAATTAATCAAATATTCCTGGAGGATAATTTGGATATATATACACCATTCAACCATTCAAATACGCATATGGTTTGATTCAACAATTTTATTTCTAATAAATTTTGCAAAGAAATAATCAGACAAGTATATGAAGATGTGGGTTACAGAAATTTATTATAGCATTGTTTATAATATTTACTAAAGATGGGAAATTTAAAAGATTGATTAAATATACCCTGGCCCGGTGGCTCATTTGGTTGGAGCATTGTCCTGTACACCAAAAGTTTGTGGGTTTGATCCCTGGTCAGGGCACATACCTGGGTTGCAGGTTCAATCCCTGATCAGGAAGCATATGGGAGGCAACCAATCAATGTTTCTCTCTCTCTCTCTCTCTCTCTCTCTCTCTCTCTCTCTCTCTCTCTCGTCCCCTTCCTCTCTCCCTAAAATCAATAAACATATCCTTGAGTGAGGAGTAAATTTTTAAAAATTGATTAAATATGCTATGATTCTTCCATAAATGGAATACTATTTAGCTTTTAAAAATGATGGTGCATATTTCCATTTCCTGCCATGGAAAGAGGGTCATGATATACTGTTAATAAAACAGGAGGTTTACAAAACTGTTTAAAGAGTATAATACAATTTTTTATGTCTACATAAATTATATATTCTAAGTCTTGGATTTTTTAATTTTTATTGTTGATATTATTACAGATGTCCTCATCCTCCCCTTCGCCCACCTCCACCACCCCTGCCCCATCTTCCTCTGGCCATCGCCACACTGTTGTCTCTCTGTATGGGTTATGCATGCATGTTCTTTGGCTAATCACTTCACCCTCTTTCATAAGTCATGGATTTTTAAATAACTTTATAATGTTATGCTTTAGTTTTTGTATAACTCTTCATGCATTTCATGTACCACTTCTGTAATCATGAAAAAGCCAATCACCTCATTTCTAGAAGTTTCCCACACTCTAAAATAATTCCCTTTAGGAAACCTACAAGCAAGAAGACTTTTCTGTCCCCCATTTCAGAGAATACCTATGTGATTGACTTTGCTAGAATCATGAGGAGAACATTTACTACTATACAGTAAGGGCTGTTTGATACTCAGAGCTGCCTAGGGTTCACTGTCTCATAGCCTCCAACACCGTATCCCATACCTGTTCAGGTCTCTAATCACCAGTCATCTGAGAGCCAAAAATGATGACAGAGATGACAAATCACAGCCCTCCAAAGCTCATCAGCCAATCCTATTCAAGGGGGAAAAACCAGCCCGGTAATATATACTTTCAAATGGATTTGAGGACAGACAATGAGAGCCCAGGAAAAGTCACTTTATAACTGCAGGCAATTAACAGTCACTGCATCACCAGCCTTCTTAAGCAAAAATGTCACATGCTCAGAGCCAGGGACAATCAGAAGCTGCAGAATGTCCTCGCCTGCTGACTGATGAAAATGACTGACGCTGGGGTGCCAGCTGGAAAATCAATTATTCACATCTACTAGGCAACTGCCCCCTACACATCAAGCAGCGGCAGGTCGCGGGAAGGGGAGATTGTTGCGGTTTGTTGTTAACATGCACTATCCATTTCTCCGGCCGTGGAGTACGGCTCTAGCAGAATCAATAGGCTGCTGCAAACTCAGAAACAGAGAAGTGGGGCGCCAACTGCATCTCAAGCACCTGGAGACCTCCTGACAACTCTGTCACACATGAATGACAGGGGAAGATTCCTCATTCCCCCATCATTGTTTTTCATCTTGTCTCTTCCCTATTTCCCACCGTAATAAGAAAGAGAAGCCCAAGTTTTGTGTATTCCTAACGAGTCAGTCACTTTTGCTAAAAGTGGGAAAATAGATATTGGCTTTCAAAGGCTCCTCAGCTGTTTTTCATCTTAATTATCACTTGGCTTATGTCCTAGGGGCCCCAAAAGTCCTCTTTCAGCATGTGAGGTTGTCTTTTCAAAGGGCAGAACCTAATAAGGTGAAAAGTTCAGAAAACTCATTCCTGTTTTCGCCAAGCATTGTGAAATAAAGAAGATATAGAGCTTGTTTTGTCAAGCCATTTATGTTTAAAATGTATTTTAAAGAACATTTGTTTGTATGGCTCTAATGCCTGCTGCTCTTTGTAAATAAAAGTTACAGACTTGCAAGACATTTCAGGAAACAGTTTGGCAGTTCTTATAAAGGTAGGTGTACATTTACCATATGACCCAGCAATTCCACACCTAGGTGAAATGAAAATTTATGTTCACATAAAAACCTGTGCATGACTATAGTGGTTTTATTCATAATATCCCCAAACTGGAAACAACGAAAATTTCCCTGTACTTGGAAATATGGAATGGGTGAGCAATACATACATAGAACAGAACACAAGTCAGTAATAAAATGAAGCAAACTACTAAGATATGTGAAAATATGGATGTTTCATAAGTATTATGTTAAGTGAAAGAAGCCAGGATCAAAAGCCACATACTGGATGATTTCATTTATATTTACATTATGGATAAAGCAAAGCTATAAGGACAGAAGACAAATCAGTGGTTGACAGAGGCTGCAGGTGGGGGAGGGGCTAACTATACCCAGGCAGCTGGGCGGAGTTATTTAGAGAGATAGTACTGCTTTGTATCTTGATTGTGATGCAGGTCATATGACTGCATGTTTGTCAAAACTTACAGAGCTAAGTCAAAACTCACACTACAGAGTGAATTTCACTGTATATATAAACTGTGTCTTAAATATTAAAAATTAAAAAAAATAGGGAGGGAAAACCACTCTACAGTGGTAAACCACTTTGTCTCCCACTTTAATACATTTTACTACTGTTTCACCATCCTTGCTTATGCCACACTCTCTCCTGTTACATCCAGATTTGAGTTGCAATGCAATTTAGAGCTAGAGCAGACAGGACTCTCCAGAGCATATTCCTCCTTGAAAGGCAGTAGTACCACGGACAGAAACACTAGCACCATGGACAGAAACACTAGCCAAGGCCAGTCCACATTAAAAAAATGCATTCATGGCTGCTCAAGTCTCAAAGCCTTTCCTCCAAAAGCTTCCTGGAAGAATTAGATCAAACCAGCAGGGTCATCACCCAGAGTATTAGGGAATCAGGAGTCCTGGGTAGAGATTTACCAAATCTGCCACTAATTTGCAATGTGATCTTAATTACACATGTTGCTTCATGTTTATATCTGTCAAGGTCTCAGCAGGAAAAAAGTCATCAGGTAGCTCAAGACACTTCCAAAACTGTTGGGAGGATGAAGGGAGTCAGTAAGGAGTGTTGAAACACCCAGACATCGGCAAATAAATGGGAAGCTGTTTCCTCCCTTAGTCCGGGAGATGTAAAAGGAGGTGCCACTGTTACGGGGACCCAGTGAGATGTGAAGCTGTGAATGAGGGGCTTTCCTGACAGTAGCTGTGGCCATGAGAGAATGATCCAAAGTCAAAATCAAATCCCAAAGCTTGGAAACACCATTACTCTCCTCCCCTCCCCAATTTCCTGTTGGTGCCTCCCCTTGGCTAAATCCAACAGGCCAACTGGAAAGGGAGCTTAAGTGATGTAAGTCTTGGTGTTCAGCCTCCAGGACCCAAGTCAGGGCAGAGAGGGACACAGAATAAATACTAGAGAGAATGAAGTGGAGAGAGGACACTAAGAATGACAAGGACCACATTGTTTACTAAAGTCATGTAGTTTGAGAATTCTGAAATCCTTGATGTATAAACAGTCTCCAAATCTACCAGATGGTCAACTTTTAATGCCTCCCTCCATGTTACCTAGAAACCACACTTTCACATAAAAGACTTCATACAACATTTCCTTAAGAATGCAATTAGCTTCAGCCATTGGGCTAAAACCAGTTTTTCATCCAGCTGAATTGATTTTTACCCAGTCAATGGAATGTTCAATATCCTTAGGCAAGCAGAATGTTTTTAGAAAAATTCTCAGTTACCTATCACAACACTGACCAAGATGCTTTAAAGGAATAAGCATCTGACTAAATCTTGGCTTTATCAGTTAAAGATCCTAAAGATTTGTTCTACAAAAGGGTATAGCAACCTGGTAGGCCTTTCTTCCTCCTCTATCATCTCAGGATGAGTAATAAATATAGATGTGAATATAATATAGACATGAAGCAGAAACAGTCTGAAATCATCCAATTTTTAAAATTAATTTTTTACTGTGTATATAATATACGTCTGTTCTGACTCCACAACTCTGTAAGGGGCTATAAGTCCATATACAGGGTCAGGCAGAAATAACACCTGCTGCAGTGTGGTCGGTAGGGCAATCATACGGGTGTAATAATTTATAGTTCTAATTTGACCATTTCACCTAAAATTTCATGCAGTGTGCTTGAGTGTGATAGTGTTATGTTACGGAATGACATGCTTATGATTTTGTAATAAAACAGGGGCGTTATTTGTGCCAGACCCCGTATATTAACATAAAGTTCCAGAACTAAAACACAAACTCTGTGGAAAACTGGGTCACTTGAAGATAAACACAGTCCATTCTCAGTCCTTAGAGCACTGCTTAAGACTTATAAGGCCTGCCTTACTTTGATATTTTTTTCCACAGTCCCCCAACTGACACTCTTTTATTCTTCCCTTAAACTCAGAAAACTTTTATCTCTGCATTCGTTTCCAGCTGCAAAGGGAATAAAAACCACTCTGCTACATGAGAAAGGGGACTATAAAGGGAGGCGAGCCAAGTAACAGCCTTAGGCAGTATAACCTCTGTTGTGCACCAAGTCCACAAACTCTATTCAGCAAGGCATAGGGGTTGCCACCGAACAAACCACGAGCCCTGCAGCTCCTCCACTGAAGTCTCAGTAGTAGTCACGTCCAGGGAACTCCTTGAGAGGGTGGGAGTGCCACTGAGGCTACTCACTTTCTGTCAAAACCTTAACGTTCTTCATCCATCCAGCATTGAGCTGTTGGACTGATGCTTCTGTGTAACAATGCATTATGCAGGTCAGCAGGGGCTCCCAAATGGAAGGGAAGGGGCTAAGTAGCGTGTGGATTGCTGACACCCTTCCAATTTAGGGTCTTCCTCCAGTTTAAAGACTGCCAGAATCTATTCCCAGGAAATACAGTCAGATAACCAGTGGTTTGGTTGGAGTCACACTGATTTTTGGAGCGGTTCCGTATAAGGTGACTGACCACGTGATTAATTTGCCTGGCAGCGTGAAGGCAGAGGCCCACTGGTAGTGTTCAAAGTGCTCCACTAAGCAGATTCTCAGTGTCACGCAAGAGTAACTCGTTCTGACCCACCTTCAAGGCTTGAGGCAAAAGTACAAAATAGACTCTTCTTAGAAATATTTCCTTCTTTCTGAATCACTTTTCCTTCCACCTCTGTTCCCTATCTTGTCCTCCTAGAGAGCCATCCTTTTTCCTGTTCTCTACCCTGCCCTAATAATGACCTATGACTCTCCAAAGCCCCACTCTGCAGGATACATATGGGTGGCCATCCCTTCCCCCAAATGGTCCTTCAATCCAAAAATTATTTCTCCCTTCCTAACACCCCAGAATATGTGGTTGATGGATAAACTTAATATTCTCAAGAAACACCTGAATCTTGAAATGGAAACTGTTACACCAAAATAACATCACACTCAAAGCAAATAACCAGGAAATGGGCATCTCGATTTTCAATTAACTTTGCCTCCTGAAGCTGTCCAGAGAGAAGACAGCGGAGGGGCAGGGAACTCTCCATCATTTTAGACTTCCTTTCCCAAAGGCGAAACAGCTTCCTGTCTGGCCTCCTCCAGGAGGAGCGAATGAAGGGAAGAACACCGCTCCCTCCTTCTGGAAGCCACTGCCTACTTTCTGATATCCCATTTCTACCTTATAAATAAGGTTTTAATGAAGTCATGAAAACTATATCCCTTTTGCAAATAAGTATATCAAATGTTTATCACAGATCCTTACCCTCCAAATTTATGCCACTAATTACAGAATTTTCAATTACTTTTAAAAAAATCAAACTCTCTAACTTGGGGGATCTTAACTCTTGTAATTATCCTATCTTTCAGTTTACTCCATGTAATCTATCTTAATACTGTTTTGGAAGTAAATAGGCTATATAAGTAAGTTTACCTATATATATATGTGTGTGTGTGTGTGTGTGTGTGTATACACACACACATTTACTTATATATGTTTACATCTGTATAAATAAATGTCAATAAAAATATATTTTAAAGACCTCTGTAGATGACAAATATAATTGTTCTGATGCTAGCAAGAAGCACTGAGTTAAATGTTCATATAAGGGTAAGATATGAACTATTACACTGTAACAGGGCCCAGGGCCGAGTAAGTTAATGTAGGAATAAGATGTTAGCAACTTACTCCATAGACTTGGACTCATTAACTACTACAAGAACTTACACATATTAAACAAAATGACATTTGGAAAGCTTTTTTCCCCACTTCCATTGTCAACTCTCATCCTTCAAATGTGACTCCATCTAAAATGGTATCTCAGCTTCCCAACTGACTCCACCCTGCTCCTACTGACATTATCAGAAGGTGGGAGACCATCGTAGATCATTTCTTGTTGTGTTGTGTGCTTTTGGAGAAAGGGAGCAAGACTGGCAAACAGCAACTGAAAAATCCATTAAATTAATCTATCAACAAAATGCAGAATAAGCTTGAAAAATAATGAGACCATTACTGAATGAGGCAGATGGCTTGGCAACCCTAAAAGACTAACATCAAACAAACATTCATTTGAGTCTTCATCTAGCTTCACTAAATTAGTATGTGAATTCAAACGTTTATTTTTTGATATGTCTTTCCCGGTGATGGAACTATGTGAGGAAGGACCACTAGCAAGAGGAGGAGGAAATGCTAGCCAAAGAAAATGCCACTTGTAAGTCATGCTGACACTAAGCCTTATGGGGGTATAATAGAAACTATTGGAGACCTTCCATCTATACCTCAAAGGCATAAGGACATATCTGAGTTCTTCTCTCATGTGTAATTATCCATAATTACTGCCCCAAGTTTTTCAAACTCTGCCACCACGTTCTTTGTGCATTGCAGGAGAATCTTTGCCATGCTATTGGTGGACTGAACTTCAATAATATACATACTCACAAACGGGAAAGATAGATTTTTAGCCTCTATGGAAGTTCATAGAGGAGTGGGGATTGAGGAAAGGAAGTCTCTTGCTAATCTCACGCATAAAATGAGGGATACAGTCTTAACAAAAAAAAACCCATACCCTTCAAAGAGTTTACTACTTAGGAATATCAGACCTTAGTCACCAAACCATGCCGAGACTATACTGAAGGGTGTGTGGGTGCATGTGTCACAAAACTCAGATATTCTACTCAAAAATCAAAATTTCAACACACTGAATATTTATAGGAGACCATAAAAGAAAATTAGCAGTTAAAAAAGGAAGCCACTACAATGGAAAGGATTTGCCATTCATTCTGGAAAAGTCCATGATAATCTCTCTTTTAAATGTCTTGCTATGAAAATAAAAGATGTTCAAAATGCATCAACAGAGTATGTGAGCAGGATTAAAGGCAAATTTAAAAGACCAGCTTTATTTTCTTTTCAGGCTGTCAGTCAAAAGTATTCCTGTGGTACTTGGGAAAAAAAACTCTCTAGTCATCTCACGGAACTCACAACCCTAATGAGAAGAAACATGAGGATTCGTAAGCATAAAATATTGACCCACAATGTGAAGCTGCCTTCAACGAAGAAGTACTCCCAGTTGGATGAGAACTAAACTATTGTAAAGGGGAGAAAAATGTTACAACCTTTCCTCCCACGATCTAAGTTGGATCTGTGCACTAGAATCTAGGCCAAAAAACCTGAAAGACTCCCCCAAGTGTACACATTATAGTCCGACAGGAAAGATTACCTAGAAGGATATACATGAAAGTGTTAATTTATAGTAAATGCCCTTGGGTAGGTCACAGGTAAATTGTTGTCAACTTGCTGCAGATGCCATATTTTTATAATGAGCATGTACTAACTTTAGAATCAGAAAAAAGCATGTTTTCAAAATGGTGAGATGAATTATTGGGATCATTCTTCCGATTGTTTTTTTCAGATTTGACAATTAGGTAAACCAGGCCAGCTTCCACCCTGAGGCTCTCACGTGGAACACTCTCGCTCCAGTATCACTGAAACTGCTGTTTCTCATCTTTAAAAACCCATATGATCTGTCAAACCAAGAAATTGTTTCCCTATTTTAACTCGGAAAATGGGTAAAATGTCTTTTGCACATATTTATTAGTCAAAACCTAAAATTACAAAGGGTTTTCTTGCTCTAGTTCTTTTTCTTAGAACATGGAACCAATAAAGGAGGAGTTAATACATGAAAGGTTTTTCCTCTAGATACCAATTGTGTTACATCGATTATAATGTACAATTCAAGTGTACAGAAATTCACTTGACAGCTACTAAGCAAGACAACATGAACAAGAGGAATCTAATATATACTAATTTGAGCTGAGAAAATAAATGTTTGTGGGAGGGGGGAGTTTAAAGTGGCATTTAAATGTAAGTACTATTGTAAGTATCATTTCACTGTAAGTTCCCACTGTGCTTCATACAATGCTCAGCACACAGTAGTCAAGTGGTTTAGTGGAAAGAACACCGGATTAGAAGTCAAGAGGCCTGGATTCTCGCTCCAGCTTCGCCACTATGTAATTAGCTAACTTTTATTTTTATTGTATTTGTTCCATCACCATTTAGCCCCCTTATAACCTCTTCCACCCCTACCCACTCCCCTTCCCTCCACAATCACTACATCGTTGTCCATGTCCATAAGTTCTTCCTCTTTTTTTTTTTCCTTTTTTGCTCAACCCTTCATTCTATCCATTTCCTCATCAACAAAACAGGAATTGAATCTACCTTGCCTGCCTCAGGGGTCTGGGTGAAGATAATGAGAGAATGAATGAGAATGAACATTTTATTTAAATTATAAAGCATTTTTCAATTGACTAATCTACCCCCTTTATATAATCCTGATATAAAAAGAAAATTTTTATTATAGAATTGCATCTTATCATTACTGAAATCCCCCAAGATCAAAAATCATCAAATTCTACCTGCTTCTATAAGTCAATTTCAAGACATGAAACAGTTGGGTATTAATAAAGCATCAAAGATATTTGAAGAGCTGCTCTCCATGTGATTTGAAATTCTTACTTAATAAAAGAAATTCCCTCTTTCAGAATCAAGCCACACTTGCTCAGGTTTTTGTCAACTGCACACGTCCCAGAAGCAAGCAAGAACGACCCCACTGCAGAAAGTTACAGCCCCTCCCTTACAGAGGACTGTTGCTGCAAAATCGTAAATAATTCATTTCTATTTCTACCTAGAGTGACAAAAGGATACTGGAAAGAATTAAGAGTGACACAAAGACACTGGAGAGACTTATGGGCTGATGGTTAAGTAGGGCAGTGGTGCCCAAGCCTTAGAAACGCTCAGAACACCAACCACACAAAGCCGGTTCGCGTTACTTCCGCTGTCAGCAGTTTTTCTGTGAAGGGCCAGTGAGGAAGTATGTAAGGCCTCGCAGGCCATGTGGCAACTGTCGCAACTACTTCACTCTAATGTTGTAGTGTGCAAGCAGCCACAAAAAAATATGTTCCCATAAAACTTCATGGATATTGACATTTGAACTTCATATCATTTCCTTATATTATACAAATTTTCATGTAGTATGAAAAATTTCTTCTTCTTTTGATTTTTTCCAATCACTTAAAAATACAAAAACCATTCTTAGCTTGCAAACTGTGCAAAAAAGGGCCACAAACGGGATTTGGTGCATGAACTGGGGTAGTTTGCTGACTCCTGTTTTAGACAAAGAAATAGCATGAATTTAGGCCAGGCTCCCCAGAAGCAGGTCCCGAGCCAAGAATTGGTACATAAGAATTGGTATACAAGAATTAATGAAGGAAGACCTGCCATGTGAAACCAGTGAAGGAGAGGAGGAAGCAGGGAACAGGGAAGGAAGGGAAACTAGAATCAGCCAGCAAAATGGCCCCCAATGGTTCCCACTTCCTGGCATTCACACCCTTGTGTGGTCCTCTCCTACAAGGTGCCAGAGTTGGTCTGTGTGCAACAGAACATGACAGAGGTGATGGTATTACCTTTCCAAGATGAAGTTATAAAAGACTGTCACTTTTGTTTTGGGATCCCTCTCCCTCTCTCTAGCTTTAGAAGGATACAGCTTCCATGTCTTCAAGACACTCAATCAACCCTGTGTATAACGAGTCCCACATGCCAAGAAATTAGGGTTTCCAGCCAACAGCCATGTCAGTGAACTTGGAAGCAGATTCTCCAGCTTCCGACAACTGCAGCCCCCAACCACTGCAGCCCCCAACCGGCAGCTCAGCTACAGCTTCATGAGAAACCCTGAGCCACAAACACCCAGCTAAGCCACACCCAGACTCCTGACCCTCAAAAACTGTATGATAAAACATTCTTGTTGTTTTAAGATGCCAAGTATTTTTTTCCCTCACCTGCAGCTGTCTTCTCACGTGCCTCGATCAGGGATAGAACCCATGACCCTTCTGTCCACAGGACAACGTTTCAACCAATGGAGCCACACCAGCCAGGGCTCAGATGCTAAGTTTTGTAGTAATCTGTCGTACAGTAATCAGAATTCCAAAGCCAAGCAAGGGGATGGTGTCTGGCATAGTCCCATAGAGTGTCACTTTGGCCTGATCCTGCAGGGACACCCTGGAGGTCAAGCTCCTCCTCAGAGTTGCCCTGACCAGAGAAACAGAGGAGCAGGAGCTTTCAAACTCTAGCTCCCATCAGGTAAGAGCCACTGCAGGGGGAACATAAACTCCCGGGCATTTCCATCTCCCTGCATGTCTGGGGAAAATGACAGTCTGCAGAGAATGAGCCACAGGTGCTCATGGTTGGAAGTTAAATGTTTAACATATTTGTTTGGATCTGAATAGAACACTGACATTATCCACGATAGGCCATTTAAAAAAAAAAAAACTGAGATATCATTGACATGGAAGATGTGTAAGTTTAAAATCATGTTGATTTGATACATTTATATATTGCAATTTGATTACCACCATAGAGTTAGTTAAAGCCTCTATCACATGACATAATTATCGTTTCTTTTTTGTGGTGAGAACAATTAAAATGTAATCTCTTAGCAGCTTTGAAGTCTGTAATACAGTATTGTTGTCCATAATCACTGTGCTGTGCCTTAGATCTGCAGGACTTTTTTTATACACTAGTTGCAAGTTTGGACCCTTAAACAACATCCTCCGATTCCCCAACCCCCAGTCCCTGGTAACCACCGTTCCACTCGCTGCTTTTACAAGCTCAGATCTTTTGGATTCCATATATAAGTGAGATCATGCAGTATTTGTCTTTCACTGTCCGACTTAGTAGAATGTACTATAAGCCGTTTTTATGAGTTTGTCAAACGTTAAAGCTGAACTTGAGTGTACAGGTTCGTAACATTTGGTAAATGAATGAACTTGCCGAGAAGGCTCAGCTTTGCAATTTCACATTCCATACATGTCCCAAAGTCCAGCTGAACATTAAGAATGCTCACCAGGAAAGTCAGGTATTGCTGCCTTTAGATAACCTAGCATGAAGACAATCAATAAAATCATTTTGCCAGTTATGGATGTTAAAATAAATAATGGAAAACAGCATGAAACTCTTTGCGTGGCCACCAATACCAACTCTCCCAGCAACAGTGTTCTAGCTTCAAATTCCTAAGTAAACTCAGGACAGTATTATAACATTTATAATAAATTATTCAATAAATCAAATAACTGTTAAACCCAGGTGATGCTCCCAAACCAATATTAAAACTTTCAAATCACCCTTGGAATTTTAAACATGAAAACTGAAATAGTCATCATCTCTAAATCTTAAATATCCTCCCTCGTCTCTGCAAATGATCCACGTTTTGTCTAAATTACAAGGAACTCAAACTGGACCAAATAACCTGGCACAAATGTGCTCTTGCCAAGCATTGATGGTGTCAGAGCCTGGCTGTTTTAATCTGCCCATGAGAGCAAAGTGAAAAAAGCACGGACTTCGCAGGGCCAGACACCTGAGCCACGAAGCTGACAGTACATGGCACTGGTAGGCCAGAGCTTTGACCCCCATGATTCTGAAAAATTCAAAGGGATGTTAAAGCACCACAGAGAATGCCAGTTCACATGGACCCTGTTGACATCCTTCTCCATCCTCAAGCATCTCTCTCTCTCTCTCACACACACACACACACACACACACACACACAGACTACACTGGTCCTTTTTTAAAAGATTGTATTTATTTATTAGAGGAAGAGGGAGGAAGAGAAGGAGAGAAACATCAATGTGTGGTTGCCTCTTGCCCACCCCCTACTGGGGACCTGACCTGGCCCACAACCCAGTCATGTGTCTTGACTGGGAATTGAACTGGCGACCCTTTGGTTTGCAGGCCGGCACTCAGTCCACTGAGCCAAACCAGCCAGAGCACACTGGTCCTTTTTTATTTGCCCTCAGATCCATGTCTTGTACATGCTCTGCTGTGCTCTATATCACAGAGAGGCTGACCCCCTGCATGTCAGTGAGCATGGAAGCAGATTCTCCAGCTTCGAATGACAGCATCCCCAGCTGATAGCTCAACTACAGCTTCATGGGAAAACCTGAGCCACAACCACCCAGGTAAGCCACTTCCAGATTCCTGACCCTCAGAAACTGATCTCTGCAGTCAACTGGTTTCTGGCTTGGCTCAGCGATGGGAGGCACACGCAGGAGATTGGTAGGAGAAAGGGAGAAACCAGGGCATTTCTCCTGAACTCACTTTGCTGCAGGGCAGCAACTACGTCTTCATAGCTCCAGCTTCCCTGGAAAATCCCTTCCCCACCCCCAGCTCCTCCTAGGGGACTTCGGCTTCTGCTCTCTGATCACACACCCAATTCCCATCACCCTTCAGCAAAGGGGTGGCAACAGCTTCCTTACGTTCCCAATATCTGCATTGCTTCACAATCCCCTACTTTATTTCTCAACTCTTCCACCATCTGTGCAAACGATTCCCTGTACTGATTTCCTTCTATGCGAAATACCTGCAGTAGTTTCTGTTTTTTTGATTGAACTCTCATCCTCGCACCGGGTATATCTGAACTCAAATGTGGATGTGAACACTGCCGTGTGGGTTTCAAAAACCAAAGTATTCTTATTAATTTCCTATCTGTAGAACAAGGAAGCAACAAGCTGTTTTCGAGTTCCAACTCCGTGCCTGCCATTGTGCTGGACACAAAAACTAGGAGCTTCTCAATGCCTTTGAGGATAACACCAGTTACCAAAAAACTCCTGAGAATAAGTCACTTTGATGCATCCAGTTGAGGTCTCTAGGTTGGCTTCCTAGGCTTCCTGCAGGCTGTAGCTTCCCTGACCTTTGTTCTCACAGTTTCTCAATAATCATCTAAGCTCTATTCCTACATTAAACCTCTTTATTCCCACATTATTTAGAATGGCTTGGTTTTATTGACTAACCCCAGACTAATACACCATATAAGTATATTGTAAGTGCACTGTGTCAAAACCTAGCCAAACTGAAATTTAAGAATGTCTTTATATGACATTCCTTCTTCTCTCAAAGTAACTAACACTATGGAAGCATGTACTGTAAATTGTCCAGATCCATATCATCCCAGCCCTTTCTGACTTGTCTTCTTTCACTAGAAAGTCAGGAGAGCTGAAAGCTCACCTTCTCAGACTGCCTTGCATCTAGGTGTGATCATGTGACTTGGTTCTGTCCAATGAAACACAAGTAAAGTCCACTGGTGCTTCCTCGTGTCTGGATTGTGCACAGCGCTCAAAGGGAAACAGCCATTGGTTATGATGGTACGACTGGAAGAGAGGGAGAATTTCATTCCATGACGGTATCCTTGAGCTGCATTCTGCCAGACTTTAGAAGCATTAGACGAATAATCCCATTAATTTTTTAAACCACTGTTTGTCAGCTCTCTAGGATTTTCTGCCAAATGCAATTCCTAACTGCTACAATTATGCGTAGGGAAGAAATTGTGCTTTTTTAAAAATCAAATTAGCTTAAACTTATTGGGTCTCAAAATACACTCCCTGCTGGGTAAAAGCTGTGCATGTCTTCTAATTTCTCCATTGTAATCATTATTTAGAACAATGTGCCTTCACCAAGCATGAAAATAACTTTCTTTGCAGTTGGCATTTACTTTATGAAACAGACATGGTGCTAGTAAAGGCAACTAAGAATTCATTTATATTTTTATGTACACCAAAAAATGTTATTATTTAAAGTAAACTTTTGGAGAACATTTTTTACAATGGAAAGACTTTTAATTTCTCTAAATCCAAACACTCAAATATCAGATTAGCTTAATGTGGGACTTGAATATCTAGCTGTATTTTATAGGTTTTCATATTGAGCTAAGAATTAAATAGAAGTATTTTTCTTCATAAAGGACTATGACACAGATAGGTATATGTGGAGGTGTCCAAAGTCTATGGCAGGAAAGACTTTCCTACCTGAGAGGCTTCTTAAGCTAAGAAGCAGATGTCATGGGTGGCTGGAGGCCCCAAGAGCCACTGGGGAGCGACAATTTCTCCTCCTCCTTTAGTTTTGCCATTTCAGTGACTGCAGCCCACAGAACAGGTCGGGGCGGTGCAGAGAGGAATCTCAGAAAGAATTCCTTGATCCTCAATCTCCCATTTTCTGGGCAGTTGTCTCTCTTCTTGATAAAGCAGCAACCTGCTCCTCGTTAACATCTTTTAGATTGAAGACTTTGCCCAAATAATATGCATCCCGTCTCACTAACAGGGAGTTCTTCTCCACCAGGCCTTACAGGAGAACAAAAGAAAATAAGGGCAAACTAAACCAAAGGTACACAGTGATTTACCCTAATACTCTGAGTTACCCTGAGGCTCCGGTCCAGTGCCCATTGTTTCATACTGAGAACACTGCCACATTTTTTAGCTGGTCTTTTAAAATCCAGAGTGTTCCATTCGTTATTTTAGCCATCACATCGTTCTCAAATGAATCTTATCTAAAATGCTACATTTGTCAAGATCAATTTTTTAAAAAGCTTTCTGCCACTTCCTGTGATCTACCGCACCAAACTTCAATGCTTCTATCTAGTTTTTCAAAGCTCTTAGTAGCGTTGCTCCCTCTGACCTGGCCACATTTATTTCCCAGTCCTGGCAAATACACATTGGTCTCTTTTTATCATTTTGTATGCTTTGAGTTGAAAATAAAGAAAGAAAATCCACACAGTTCCAATGGCTTTATTAATTGAAGAAGTCTGGAAAGACATAAATTATAGGATTGAATAATTCAATGTCTTCACAACATCCTCAAGTACCCTGCTTCTGCCTCTCCTCTCTAACATGCCAAGCCCAGCTGCCCACCCTCCATAGGGAGCTTACACTCTGCATCACTGTCCTGTGCCCAAGGCATTGCAGGCAATGATGTCCAGTGCAGGAAAAGAAGGCATGTCTGCCTCTTCTTCTCTTTTCAACAGTGAGGTTTCCCAGAAGTCCCCACAAGGTTCCCTCATGATTCCCTGGCTACTGTATCACATGTCCATGCCCAATGTTGGTAAGTGAAGAGGGACCACCATGGCTATATAAAGAAGGGTAGACATCTGAAAAAATTATGGGTTCTTCCAGCCAAGAAGAAGAGAGAATGACTATAGCATAGGCAACCATAACATCTGCAATATCTCAGCTTATTCTTATCACTATGGATCACCCTCATTCCAATGTTACTTGCTTTGTTCTTGCTGACAACTTCTTACATCCTCTTGCTTCCTTTCTACCTAAACAAATACTTTCCATTCCTAAGATCACAGAGACGTAAAAAACAGTTTGACACTGAGAGATCAAATAGCCAAGGTGACATGGCCAGAAAGAAGTCAAGCTGGAATGAAAACCCAGAACTTTCTAGTCCCAGATCATGTGTGTCCTTTCCATCATCTAAATCCCGCCTCTTCTGTAAAATCTCCAGTTGCCATAACATTTTTTCAATTTTGTTTCAAGATGGCGACTTGGTCCTATGCAATTAACTTTTTCTCTCCCAAATCCCCATTATAATAACCAAAGAGACAGAAAAACTGGGGAAATATATATCCACCCTGGGAAACTCGGAAGGGTGGCATGTTGTATAGATGGGATTGGATTAAGAAAAGACTTTACCACAGGGCCAACACTTGGGAGTAATGGATGAGATTCTACAGAAGCTCCCAAGATCAGAGCAGCTCTAAACAGAAACAGGAAAGCTATGAGCCACCCGGAAAAGAGAAAATTCAAGCATTTCCAGAAGTATACAAGTACTTATATATGGATCAGAGAGAGAAAAGTGGGCATCACTGCCAAGCTCACCTGGTGAGCTCACTTGGTGAGACAAAGTGCTAAGAAACAAGGGTGTTGCCCTAGCAGACTCTTAACAAGGACAGTCATGGTGTTGGCAGATGAGAGGCAGGACCTACCATTTGCTACAACAAACATAAAAGAGAAAATACTCAGCCCAGCAGTTTGCTTCCCTGTCCCATGTCTGCCTCCTTTATAAAATACTCCTATTTCATTTGTAAAATCAGAGAAAATAGAAACTTGTCCTTGTGCCCTGAATTAAAATATCAGGACCCACACAGTCTCTGACATGTCAACCCCAGTAATAGTTAAGCACAGATATCAGGGAGAACAGAGAGAGAAAACTTACTGGATAGAGAGAGAGAGAGAGAGAGAGAAGGTCAAGAGTTCAAAATATAAAGACCCTGTAAGAATTCAGATGAAAAGTTTTTAAGGGATTTCTTTTAAAAAATAAGGACAATAGAAAAATCTGTCATTAGGATTTATAATAAAATTTGAAATGACATTTTATTCCTAAAAACAGAACCATCTAAGGTCAGGAAAGACTGCTTTCAGATGAAAAAACATACTGGAGCTAGGTAGCCTACTACAGAAAGCTAAACTAGAGAATTAGAATGAGTTTGAGAAAATTTCCCCGAACTGAGAAGAAACTAATAAAAAGATAAATGTCATGAGAAAATATAGGGTACACAGAGAATGAACCTAGGAGACTACGTATCTTAACTGTAAACCAGATGTCGCCCAGCCCCCTTGCTCCCTGAGGACATAATTGACTTGGACTCTCCTATTTCCATGACCCAAGAAAAGTCCAATGCAATTCTCCCAATTTCTGCTCCCTAGGAATTTAAGATCCCAGGACTCCTCTGACCCCAGTTTCCATATTTTATCTGGATGTCTTGCCACATCAAACTGGGCAGGACTCAATTATTTTTCCAACTCAGATTAGAAGTCCCCTTGGTAGTAGGTTAGTATATTTGAAACTCACCATCATTTGCCTTTTCAATACCTTCCTCCCATTGCACATTCTCCCATCTCTGTTCCTTACCCTTTCCCTTCAAAATTGTCCCCATTCATTCATTCAATAAATATTCATTATTGTGGCAATACAACGGTCATTAAGACAGGCAAGTCTCTGCCCTTATGGAGCTTAACATCCTAGTGGAGGATACAGAAGACGACTAACAAATACATAATGTGAAGTAGTGTATTATTATCTAGGGATACCATAACAAATTACCCCACTCTGGGTGACTCAAAACAAGAGAAATGCATTCTCTTGCAGTTGTGGAGGTTAGAAGTCCAAAACCAACGTGTTGTCAGGGCCATGCTCCCAGTGAAGGCCCTAAGGAGGAATTCTTCCTCGTGTATTCTAGCTTTTGGCAGTGGCCAGCAATCTTTGGCATCCTTTGCTTAGTGGCAGCATGCAATCTCTGCCTCCATCTTCACATGGCCTTCCTCTCTGTATGTCTCCTCTGTGCCTCTGTATCAACCTCTTTTCATAAGCGCACTGGTCACTGTATTTAGAGCCTACCCTAATCCAGTATGGCCTCATCTTAACAATCTGCATTACATCTGCAAAGGTCCTATTTCCAAGTAAGGTCATATTCACAGGTACCAAAGATTAGGACTTTGGTATGGGCTGAACTGTGTTCCTCAAAAATTTATATGTTGAAGTCTTAACGCCTAGTACCTCAGAATGTGATTGTATTTGGAGACATGGCCTTTAAAGAGGGAATTAAGGTTAAATGAGGGCACTGGGGGATACCCCAATCCAATGTGATTGGTGGCCTCTTATAAGAAGAGATGAGGATGCGGACACACAGAGGGAAGAGCATGTGGAGAGAGAGAAGACAGCCATCTACAAGCCAAGGGGAGAGCTGTCAGCAGAAAACAACCCTGCCTACACCTTGATCTTTGGCTTCTGGCCTACAGAATTATGAGGAAATAAATTTCTGTTGTTTAATCCACTTAGCCTTTGGTATTCATTATATTAACCCTAGAAACCAATACAGATTTCAACATATGTTTTGGGGGAAAACAATTCAACCCACGATAGTGATATGTGCTATAAAAACCAATAAAACAAAAGAAGGAAGAGGTAGACAGAGAAATTCAATTCTCATCATTTCTAATCCCAAATTTGCTTACCCCGAACTAACAAGGTACGCAACAGAACAAGAGTTCTTTATATAACTGGATGTACTTTCCTTGGAAGGTGATTGGAAAAAAATAAGAAAAGGTTATGTTACATTACATGAACAATTATTAAGCACTTATTGTCAGGCACTGTGCCAAATTTTACTTGCATGATCTCATTGGATCCTTACAACCTTATGCATTGAACACTATTATTTTCTCCATTTTACAGATGAGATAACAGAGGCTTAAGAGAGTCAAATGGCTTATCCAAGTCAAAATAACTAGAACCTAGACCTTCTAACCCAAAAGTCCCATTCTTAACCATTATGACAACATCCTTTTCCTTTTCATGTATAGGTTATACATGAGGACTTGATATATAGATCTGCTGTGGCATGAAAAATTTCTTACAGATGTTAGAGTTCTGTGTAACTGCATATCAGATACTGCATGTGTATGACTTAGCACAGCTTTCCCTGTTGTCTGTTTTCAAGTATCGAATACATTAATGGAAACACTTACCATCCTTTCTTATATTGTGAATCCATTTCTTTTAGCCATGGAGAAAAACCCAATGACTCATGTATTCTCAAAGTCAAAGTCAGGGCTCCTCCAAAGCCAAGCTCTTTTCAGATACTTGGCCCTCCTGTGACACAGTGATTCCAGCCAAAAGTCCTCACCACAGTCTGAACTCACTGAAGAGCTATTGATGGAGAAGGCAGATACCTTCAAAGAAAGGGTTTCAGTAATCAACCCCATGCCCCCCAAAATACATTTATGAAATAATTTAGGCTAAAAAAAGAAGCCCTAAAAATGCAGCTCTCCCAGGGGATCCTTCAGCTGATTGCATTACTGCGCTGCTGAGGAAGAAGACTAAAGCAGACCAGGAAACACTCAAATCCCCAGCTCAGCGGGTGTTCTTCAGAAAACAGAAAGCTGGGTCTTCTAAAGGAAGACAGTCACTCCAGAAATGAGACAAAACAGAAATCCTATACCAGAGACCTGCAAAGTGGTCTCACCAACACGAAAAAAATAGGAGTCATAATTAAAACAAAGAGACAGGGAAATATAGTCAGAGAAGCTCAGGCTGTGATGTGATGAAGCACCAGTCACTTTCCAACTGGAGACTGGGAGGAGGGACTTCCACTCTCAACCCTTCCCACTGAGCAACATTTACAGCTATTACTTTCTTGCTGTTTGTAGCAAATCTTTATAGATGTCTTGAGAATACATCCACTATAGAGGAAGGCCTGTTGTTTTTGCCTTTCTTGCTACTAAGCTATTGATATTTTAGGAGAGTAATTGAACTTCTCAGTACTAAGTCGTTTTCTCCTTGAACTAGTATCCCCCGAAGATAGTGAGTTTTCAGCACATACACATAAGTAACTGTAAATCCAGTATGTAAATGGCATTTGCAGTTTATCAGCCTTTGAGGGAGAAGGAGGCAGCCTAGCTGTAAAGTATTTCCTCTCATTTAAATTTGTCCTTGCCTCGTCTTACAAGCATGCACATCTTGCAAGTTGGCATTTTTTAAGAATGAGGACAAAAACAGGGGATTTATTTTTGTAAACTAAAAAGTGACATTTCTCCAAGAGAACTGCCATGATGTTTGCCTGCACAGATAAATTGCTTTCATCCCCCACAGTCCAGCTGTTATTCTCAGGTTGCTGAAATAATGAGCAATATTAAGTAATGGAGTTGAAATCAGCCACTGAGATGACCACATTTGGTCCCGTGCAGATCAGAGGCCCATTCAGAATGGTGGTGCTCCTTTCAGTCAGTGCCCCGCCTCGAGCACCCACAGTCCCCCTTTCAGCACTATCAGGCTATCAGGTCAGCTGGTTAAAGTGTGGGTCAGTGTTCCACCCAGCACTTACCACCAGTAGAGAAAAATTAGTCTCAGTCTTATATCACTCTGATGTTTTCTTTTATGCCTCAGCTGCAAAGTGCCAAGAATCTAAGTTAATGAAACAGTACTTCTTACAGACTACACTTTTCATCCAGACAGACCCCTCTTAAGAGTTCCACTATCTTCAGGCCGCGTGACCAGTTCTCTCTCTTGTCACAGTGGGTTCACTGCATTCATTCACCAACTGTATCTTAAGTACCTATTATGTAGCAGGACCTGTGTTACAGGTCACAGCTAACCATGTTGTCATCATCGCTAACCATGTGGCCTCTGACCTCAGAGAGCTGACATTTTAGCAGGAGAGATGGCCAGTTTCACAACAACTACAACAATGCGGACTATGGTGAACAAGGTTAGAGTGGCCATGGAACCACATACCCAGGGCAGCTAACCTCTTCCTAACCACAGAAGAGCTTCTTAGAGGAAGTGCTTCTAAATTAGCATGTGAAGGATAAAGAAGAATCACTGGAAGGTGGCAGGAACAGTGTTCCAGGCAGGGGTAATTATATAGGTGGAAGTTCAGAGGGAAAGGAGCACAAGGAGATTGCACTAATTAAAAGAAGTTCAATATATCTGAAGCATGAAGTTAAAAACAACTGTGGCTTACTATGCTTCCTTGAACAGCTCATCCTCCTACTCTCTCTAGTGTTTGTTTCTTCAAACTTTAGAGTGTCCGTAATCCAATACCCATGACCTCCTCCTTAACTCTCAGAACAGGATATCACCTACTACTTTAAAGACAAAGTAGAGACCACCAGATAGGAACTCCCTCAACTTTCTGCTACCAACCATGGAAACCTAAATACCTCTGTGCACATTCTGAGTACTTTCCCCAACCTGACCCTTTACACTTGGGTTGAGAGCTGCCTGCCATGTAAGGCCAGTCCCTTGATGCTTTGGATCCCATTTTCCTCTGGCCCACCCTAGAAACTTACTTTTTCATTATTCCTTCTTTCTCTTCTTATATATCCTACCTTCTCCCTCAAATAGATAATCCCCATAACTTTTTTAAACATGCTCAAGTTTCTCCCATTTAAAAAATATATATATATCCTTCTATCCCATAACCACCTATCTCCATCTTCTGCTTCATAGCAAAACTTCTCCCAAGAGTTGTCTATACTGGTCATGTCCATCTTTTCACGTTCTAAACAATTCATTCTAACATGGTTACCACATCTCCACTCCATTATGTGGCTCATACGAAAGTCACCAATGATATCCATGTTGCTAAACCCAAAGAGGACATTTTGCAGTCTTCTTCCTGTCTGATAGCTCAAGAACATTTGACATTGTGATCCAATCCATTTTTAAATATCCTCTGTCCTTGGCTTCCATAACATACTCCCTTTTTCCATTCTCCTCTTACATTTCTGTTCATTCTTTCTGTCTCCTTTTCATAGCTTATCTTCTTGCAAGCCATGTCTGAGTTCTTCAAGATGTGGTTTGGAGACCTCTTTTCTTCCCAGTACTCTCTATCTAAAATTATTACCATAATTTTGATTACCATCTTAATGTAGATAATTCATAAATTTATATCTCCAGCCCAAAGATCACCTGTAGGTTCCAAAATTGTGTATACATACATCTGCCTACTTGAGATTTCACTGAGTTGTGTCAAATGCACCTCAAACTCTGTATGTCCAAAACTAAACTCATAACCTTCCATGCTCTTCATTCTATGCACACATAATCAAATACATTCTTCAAGCATTTACTACCTCAGCAAATGATACCACCATCCATCCATTCTCTAAGCCAGAATTAGAAAAATCATTTTTTATATTTCCCCTTTATTCCCTGCTTTCAGCTTATTACTGAATCCAATTAATTTTGCCTCCAACATGTCTCCTGAAACCATACTTTTCTCATCATTTCAGCTGCTACCTTCTCAATCGAAGCTATCACCATCTGTTAACCAGACTACTACAGTAATCTACACATTACCCTCACAGCATGCCCTCTTACCTTGCTATGCAGATTAATCTTTTCAAAACACAAATCAGGACTTCTGGTCAAGATGGAGGTGTAGGTAGACATGCTTCATCTCCTCGTACAACCACAAAAACAAATACAACTAAATCTCAAAACAAATAACACCCAGAACTGTCTGAAAGTCAAACTGTATGGAAGTCTGACAACCAAGGATTTAAAGAAGCCACATTCATCAAGATGGGTAGGAGGGGCAGAGATGCAGAGACTGGGTAGAGACGCAAAGAGACACAGGGTGGTGCAAAGAGGTGGTAGCAGCAGCAGCAGCAGAATGGCAAGGATGGTCCCACATTCACGTGTGGGGGATAAAAATAAGGATGGATACCTTGGGAGCAAGTGATCCCAGTCTCAGACCAGACTGCACAGCCCAGGGTTCCAGCACCAGGAAAATAAAGCCTCATAACTTCTGGCTGTAAAAACCAGTGGGTATTGGGGCGGCAGAAGAAACTGCCGGATTTTCAGGAAACCCCGCTTAAAGAACCCGCACAGTCTTAAAACATACCTACTCTGGGATTCATCACTGGGGCAACAGCTGGAAGGGTGCCAGTTGCATACAGGGAGTGGGTGAAGTGACTGGAAATGGGGTGAGTGCTGGGCAAACCCCCAGATGCCAGGCAGCAGCACAGTCCCCTCTCCGAATCTTCCTCCCACACAGAGCCACAAAGCGGTGAAGGGGGTTGCCTCACCCTGGCGAATATCTAAGGCTCTGCTCCACACAATTTATAGGTGTCTTTTACAGGGAGTCAAACCAACTCTACCTGATACACAGAAACAAACACAGGGAAGCTGCCAAATTGAGGAAACAAAGAAATATGGCCCAAATGAAAGAACAGAACAAACCCCCAGAAAAAGAACTAAACAAAATGGAAATAACCAACCTATCAGATGCAGAGTTCAAAACACTGGTTACCAGGATGCTCAAGGAACTCACTGAGTATGGCAATGACATAAAGGAAGAAATGAAGGCTACACTAAGTGACATAAAGAAAAATCCACAGGGAACCAACAGTGAAGGGAAGGAAGCCGGGATTCTAATCAACAACTTGGAACATAAGGAAGAAATAAACACTCAACCAGAACCGAATGAAGAAACAAGAATTCAAAGAACAGTAGGATCGTATAAGAAGACTCTGGGACATCTTCAAATGTGCCAACATCCAAATCATAGGGATGCTAGACAGAGAAGAAGAAGAGCAAGAAATTGAAAACATATTTGAAAAAAATAACGAAATAAAAATCTCTAATTTGGCAAAGGAAATAGACAAGTCCAGGAAGCTCAGAGAGTCCCAAACAAGTTGGACCCAAAGAAGACTACACCAAAACATATTATAATTAAAATGCCAAAGGTTAAAGATAAAGAGAATACCTTAAAAGCAGCAAAAGAAAAGCAGAGAGTTACCTACAAAGGAGTTCTCATAAGACTGTCAGTTGATTTCTCAAAAGAAACTTTGCAGGCAAGAAGGGAATGGCAAGAATTATTCAAAGTGATAAAAAGCAAGGGCCTACAACCAAGATTGCTCTATCCAGCAAAGCTATTATTTAGAATGGAAGGGCAAATAAAGTGTTTCCCAGACAAGGTAAAGGTAAAGGAGTTCATCATCACCAAGCCATTATTACATGAAATGTTAAAGGGACTTATTTAAGAAAAAGAAGATCAAAACTATGAACATTTAACAGGCAACAAATTCACAACTACGAACAACTGAATCTAAAAACAAATAAACAAACTAAGCAAACAAGCAGAACAGGAACTGAATCATAGGTACGGAGATCACTTGGAAGTTTATCAGCTGGGAGGAGAAAGGGGGAAAATGGGGGAAAAGGTGCAGGAATAAAAATCATAAATGGTAGGTACAAAATAGACAGGGGGGATGTTAAGGATAGTATAGGAAATGGAGAAGCCAACAAACTTATATGCATGACCCATGGACATGAACTAAGGGGGGAATTGCTGGAGGGAAGGCAGGTACTGGGTGGAGGGGGTCAAAGGGTGAAAAATTGGGAAAACTATAATAACATAATAAAATTACTTAAAAAAACACAAATCAGGAGTTCCACTGCTGGCCAAGTGCAAATAAGCCCACTACAGTCTCTCTCTCCCGATGATTACAACTAAACAGTTACAATATAGTGAATACAACTAAGTAGTACTGAGGATTCTGCAAAGTAAACAACAGCAAAAAAGTTTAGGAGAGAGGTCGAAATTTTAAGAAGCAACCCGTATGGTAGAGTTTCTACATTTCTCCCTCTTAACTCCCCCAGCTTTGACACCAGTTACAAAGACATGTAAGGGTCCAGGCAGCAAAACCTGTGAAAGAAGTCCCACATTCCTGACCAGGGGACCAGGTAAAGGGGAGTTTGCAAATTGAAAACTGTAGAATTCCTCCTATATATTTTTTCTTTTTCCTCTCCTTGCCGTTCTCTGTGGAGGACTTCAGTCATGGGACTATGTGTTGGCATCATGGACAGCCAAACCTCCAAGAGAAACTCTTTCTAGACATAAAAATTAGAAAAAGAGATCTGTAATATATATATTGTAGGAGTAAAAGCCTCTCTCACCTCCTCCCTCCTTCCCCTTCCCCTCTCCCTTCCTATCTTTCTCTCTCTCCCTCTCATCACTTTGTCCCAAGGCAGTTGCAATCATACAGAAATGCTTGGTAACAGCACAGGAAATTAAAGCTTCAAGAAAAATGCTGACTTTCTGGCCGAATGACCATAAAGAGGGGCATCTGAGATCCATAGAGTGTTGGAAGAATCCTGGAAAGGTGAGAGCTAGATAAAGGAATCCCTTAAAACTTTGTGTACTAACCCTTCAACTGTGCACATGTGAGACAAACCCAAAGCAGCTACAATGTGGAGGACTTGAACAACATTATCAGTTAACTTGACCTAATTAAGATTTATAAAGTACTTGACCCCAAAAGAGCAGATACTACTATATACTGATTACAATGGTTAAAATGAAAAGCTCTTTGACATTGGTCTCGGCAATAATTTTTTGGATATGATACCAAAAATACAAGCAACAAAAGCAAAAACTAAAAAGCTTCCGCACAGCAAAAGAAGCAATCAACAAAATGAAGGGCAACCTATGGAATGGGAGAAGATATTTTCAAACTATATATGAGATAAGGGGTTAATATCCATAATTTAGAAGAAACTCATACAACTCAATAACAAAAAGATATCATCCAATTTAAAAATGAGCAGAGGACCAGAATAGACACTTCTCCAAAGAGGACACACAGATGACCAACAGACATATGAAAAGATGCTCAACATTAAGGAAATGCAAATCAAAACCACAGGGAAGTATCACCTCACACCTGCCAGAATGACTTTTGCCAATAAATCAACAAGCAACAAGTGCTGGCGAGGATGTGGAGAAAGGGGAACCCTTTTGCACTGTTGGTGAGAATGCAGATTGGCGCAGGCACTGTGGAAAACTATAGATGGTCTCAAAAAATTAAAATTAGAACTACTATTATACGACCCAGCAATTCCACATCTGGGTTATTTATCCAAAGAAAATGTAAACACTAATTAGAAAAGATATATGAACCCTTATGTGTACTGCAGTATAATTTACACTAGCTAAGATGTGGAATCAACCTAGGTGTCCATCAATAGATGAATGGATAAAGAAAATATAACATATAATGGAAAATTACTAACCAATAAAAAAATGAAATCTTGCAATTTGTGACATAGATGGACCGAGAGGGTATTATGCTAACTGAAATAAGTCAGACAGAGAAAGAAAATACTGTATGATTTCAGTTATATGTAGAATCACAAAACAAACAAAACAAAAACAGGCTCATAGATACAGAGAACAAACTGATAGCTGCCAGAGGGGTAAAAAAAGGTGAAGGGAATAAGAGGTACAAATTTCTAGTTATAAAATAAATAAACCATGAGTATATAGTGTACGGCCAAGGGAATATAGTCAATAATAGCATAATAACTTTGCACAGTAACAGATGGCTACGATCAATATGTCATATACCTGAAACCAATGTAATAGTAATTGTATGCCAACAATATTTTAATATTTTGAACTAAACTTTTAATGTAACCATAAAAGATGATGGGAAGACAGAAATCCTAACAGAAGTAACAATTTTAATAAGCCAACCCTAGAAAGATGGGTCCCTTTTATTGTGTTTTCTTGGTTACCACTAAAAATTGGCGAAAGACATTTGGGAACAGTCAGGTTTAATGGAAAAGATGTGACAAGAATGAACTTACCTCAGATAGAGTTAGACAGATACTGTCAATTTCATGATCCCGCCCTTTCCAATTTAGATTTCACCAATGCACAAATGACTTAAGAGACAGATGCATAAAAATTTGGCTTCCAGCCCTGACTGGTGTACCTTAGTTGGTTGGGCAACGTCCCACAAAGTGAAATGTCGCCAATTCGATTCCCAGTCAGGGCACGTACCTGGGTTGCGGGCCAGGTCCCCAGCAGGGGGCATGCGAGAGACAACCACACATTGATGTTTCTCTCCCTCTTTTTCTCCCTCCCTTTCTCCCTCCCTTCCCCTCTCTCTACAAATAAATAAAATATATTTTTAAAATTTGGCTTCCATATTATACCCCCAAAATGTTAGAAAACTCTCCATTAATACAGATTATCATCTCATCTAGTTTTCTAATATTGCTCTCCTACGGCATTTTAGAGGGTGAGTGGTTTTTCAATTCCTTAAATCATTTCTGCCAACACAATAAATTGCTAGAAGCCTACATCTGCCATGTTTCATTCCTTGGTGAAAATATAAATCTTTCCAAACATATTGATTTTATCATTGTAAAAGCAGAGCATACTGCTTGGCATTTTGCGAGGCTCTAAGTCACACTGTGTGATGAGAATTTTAAAGAGAGATGCCACCAGTTGCCCATCATTATCATTTTTCCCTTCTGGAGAGACAAAATGGTCCTGGACAGTGTATCAGATCACACCTGGGATACACCAAAGGCACTGGCCATTCTTTTAGAAAGACTTCGTGATTAGGAGCCCATGTGACACACAGCACTGTGACACTGTAGACAATTGAACTGCTGAATTTGGGGGCAGAAGTGAATGTTGATTAATGTCTGTTTCCTCTTTGGATGAAGAAAGATGATGCTAAGGTGTTCTTTTTCCTACCTCTCCCAGAAAGATGAGAGAAAAGGCAGCACGTCATAGTTAACAATACTCTCAGCTCCATTACTCCTGACCTTGCATCTGAGAGAGGTAAATTATTTCACTGATTAGAAAATGGAGCTTGAAAATGCAAGAGCCGCACAAAATAGTGGCCCAGAATTGCACAGGAATTCTGAATGAATGCTGGAGAACAAATCCATTTAAAATCACCACCTGTGAAAATGTACTATTAAAGATGTATATTTTGGTCCAATGATCATCACTGATATTATCATTAAATACTCTTTCACGGTACTAAACACAAGAATAGTTTGGATATTTAAATACGTACATTTTTAAAAATTAGAAATCTAGCTCAATTCACACCAATTCTTAGGGACGGCTGTGCCTTATTTTTATAAATGAGCCCCGCTTATTGTTGAGGAAGTCATACTTTAATAGTATAACAAAGTTGAAGAGATGCTGTAGGAGTGAAATGCTGAGAGTGATGGCCACACTGACATTTCTATAACATATTGGATGTGATAATAAGGGGAATTAGTTCCTTCCTGGGCATAAGGTAGACACTTTGAGAGGTGCATTAACCTGTTCAGTCTACTAGTGTATCATTTAGTAAATTGTATCTCCAGGGCATTAAATAGCATCATAATGGTCAGTAACAAAGTTAGGAAAATGGGAAATGCATTATCTGCTGTGCCAAGAGTACTTCATTCGCCCAATGGAATCTGGCCCAATGATTATTTACTCCAGTGTGTTGAGAATTACTAATATGGTACACAAAATGTGTGCAATGTATACCTTTGGTGCACTGAAATAAATATTCCCTTTTAGACATTTCCACATTTAACACCTAGGAAAAATATCAGACCACAAAAGCTGAACAAGAGATGGTTAGAACTAATGGGTATTGTTTCTATCCTATCTCTATCAGTCATCCCTTTTGTGTTCCCTCCTTTTTGGAAGAAGCTATAGGATTATTTCCTCAGGATTCTTTCCTCATTCAGTGAGGACCTAACTGCCCCCATTCCACAATGATCCAGTTTACAAACGCCACCCAACAAATGCGGCCACAAAGAAAATTCAGAGGGATACTAGTAACAGTTGTGCTGCTTACCTTAATTAAAAAGTTATTACGTATACATTGAGACAGATGCCAAATCAGTTATTTCGTGGTTTACCGACGGACAACAAATAAATAGAAAACAAAGATAAAATATAGCTCAGGTGAGTTAAAAAGAAAATAGGGAGGAGTAAGATTGCAAATAAGAAATACATTTTTGGCAGTCTGAATGCTGAAGTTATATGGGTGGCTGAGGATAGGGACTCAGATAAGGAAACCAAGGCTATCAATGGAGTTGTCGAGACAGAATTCTTACACAAGACAGGGCCTCAGAGAGCCCCATTTTCAATACCAGCGTACATCAAATGAGGTATTGAAATGCATTATTGGTTATGGTGACACAGCGATAGGACTAGAAGTCCATATGAGTTCTATCTTTTTATCTTTACCACTAAACAATGGCAATGAAAGGCATAAATTGAGGAAACTGGTCCTTGGTCCTAAAGGCAGAATTTGAAGACTTCATCTCCTTGAAGGGCACCACCCCATGCCAGATAAAGCAAAAAAAAAAAAAATGTGCATGACACATCTCTATTTATACATACCTTTAAAACACAATTCCAACCTATTCAAGCAATTCCAACATAAATTCCTTGAAACAAACTCAACTCCTGTACGAGACAATGCAGTTTCATGGCTTTTTTGCTTAACCCAGGAAAAGAAACCAAATAATACTGTTCTGTGAACAGAGCCACCAGATTGTGTGATTTAATACTCCTGATAGACGACAGTCATTTCTGCAAGTGGCATTTGGCCAAGATTGCGGGTCTCAAAGAGTGTCTCAATTGTGCTCAATCACTGTGTCTTCCTCTATTAAAAAACCATATTGAGATTTCTAGAACCCACAGCAATCAATCTGCTTGATTAATGAAAAATTTGTAAAGCTTTTGTTTTCCTGGCACCGCCTCTCAAAAAAATTAGATACTCATTTCCTCCCCCATTTGTGGTTGATAGGAAAGACAGAGATTTGGTGATAAATATTTATTATCTTCCAATCCCTGTCTCCCTTCTGGTGGGGTTATTGCTTTATTCAGTTCCAGAGCTGAGAAAAATGTCTACCATGTCATTAATAATAAAGAAAGCTGGGGGGTGTGCAATAATGAATTAAGCCCAGCCCAGCCCACCTGTGTACCCCATTCACAGGAACCTTGTCAAACAAAAGTCCTGCAGAATCCATAGGTCCTCAGTCCTTTCACTGTGGAAGTAATCCATGGGAGGAGGTGAGTTTAGCCATAAAATATTATTATACAAAGTCAGCAACCTCTTTTCCCAAAGAAGTATCTGGCAATGAGCAAAATTCTAGCTATTGTTGCCCCAGGGTTGAGGGGGAAAAAGGAAAAGTCACCAGAGCTCATTTGATCTTAGAGAACCAATGGAGCAGGTTCACGATGGAAATTAAGCAGCTGGCTAGGGGCAATGATCAATTTGGACTTGTTAGCTTTTTCCATCTCTTGGCCAATTTAGAATGGTTCCCTCGATGTGCTGAGAAACCTTTTCTAAACTGCTTTGTAAAAAAATTTGCTAATAATAAATGTACAATTTATTGTAATTTATTAATTGTATAATTTATTATACATTATTTATTATTCTGTATATATTATTCTGACAATAAACTGTTCTCTTCTAGAAAAAGGCTTCCACGTTGCCTTGCTCTTATTGCTAACATAACAGATTGCCTAGGTCCATGCTTCTCAAACTTTCATGAGCATACATACAAACTGCCTAAGAATCGTGTGAAAATGCAGATTCTCCTTCAGTGGGTCTGAGATGGCACTTAACCTTTTGCATTTCTACCAGGCCCTCAAGTGATGTCACTGATGCTATCTGCAGACCTCCCTTTGGGTAGCCAGACCCTAAATGGTTCATCTCTCCCCTTGGAGCCTCAAAGAGTCAATCAAAGACAATAAACTAAGAAGCTCACAAAAACAAAGACGACATAGATGAATTTGATGTTTTCGTCCAGGGTTGCCTTTCAACATGTAGTTTCTCTTTAAATGATAACACCCTGTGACCGGACACACAGATAAGCCCATAAGCTGATGCAGTGAAACATCAAAGGGCTCCTGTAAAGGGAACCGGTATGAAAAGGTTCTGTTTCTTGTCCGTATGCCTTCTCCTCATCTAGATCGGGAGTTCCCTAAAGCTACAAGAGGTATCTACTATTCTATCTTAATAGGCCCTCATTTAGCGTGTTGTCAAATCCAATCCAATCAACATTGCTGAAGACCTACTGTATGTCAACACCACGCTGAGCCCTGAAGATGCTGAAAGGAATAAGAAAACATCAACATGCTCTCAGGGAGTTTAGCAGTAAGTATACAGTTCTCTTTGAATCACTTAAATAGCATGGTTAGAAAGTTAAATAAATAAATAAAGTCAACACTAGGCAGGCAAGATCATCTTATGATATAAAGGTAAATATATTCCTTTCCAATTCTGATACTTTAAATCTAAATCTCCTCCAATGTAAACTCCATACAACTTTTTGAATTCTTTGGAATAAGCTCCAAGGACCCTAACTTGTTTATGAATCCAGTGCTTTTTCATGCCTTTTATACACCAAAAAGTGACAGCATTTCAACTGACCAGATGTAAATAAATAAGAAACGTGAAAACAACAAGAAGAGTATTCTTAATTCTTGAGAAGGTTTGACAGCTCTAATAAAGATGAATCCTATACCACTGGAGTGGAAAGCTTTCACAAACAAACACTCAAAACAAAGATATTTTCTCCTACTTTTTACTTAGCAGTCCAGTCACACCAAGGTTAAAAATATAATTTCCCTATTCCTATCTGAGGGGACTCAATCAAGCAAGACTCCGTTCCACCCTCTCTGGGACAGAAAGGAACAGATGTAAAAACATCTGCCCTGCTTCAAAATGATGAAAACACCACCGTGGTATCAAAGACAGCTCTGGGTCAGTCCACAGAAGTCTCTAGTCTCAACAGAAAAGTGTGTTATCGGCTGTCATTGTGGAGAAAATCAAGAATGATACAGAGTAACATTTTAATTATCAACCTGAAAACCTAGCTATTGGTCCTGTGTTCCATCTCACAGCATTAGCACTGCTATCCCTAACTGACGCTTCCTTATGTGCCTTTTGGGGGACTGAAAAAAATGCATGAATACTTGGTATTTTTGGTGCAGCAACAGTGACATCCAGTGGGTAGCAAGATTAACCCCAAAATTCTGTGTAAACTCAATGAGTGAGAGTTAGGATATTCCCCCAAAATGGCTTTGGTTATTCATGGTCACTTAATATGAGAACCATACACTTTGAATTCCCTGGGGATAACAATCTATTTAGTTGTTATAGCAGTCAGTAGAGCAAGCAAAGTTGCATCTTGTCTAAGTGACCGAGATGCTGCTATACAGCTTCTTCCTAAGTCAATGCCGCTCATTGTAACAAAAGAAACTATGAGTCAAAAAAAGTCTTATGAAATTAATTTTACAAATAACATTCTTTCCACATTTGTTTAGATTCTCACTTATTTACTTGAACCTGGTTTACCACCTGAAATGTTTCCAGTTACCAAAAACTTCCTAAAATGCAAATGAAGAAAAGTAATTATTAGGTTTTCTTTATGTATATTTCTCTACTGATAAATATATTTTTATATTTAAATACCTATGTTTAAATCTGCACCTCTTGTTGAGTTGACAGCTAACAGAATTATATTAACACGAATATCAATACAATGTTCATGGATTTCCAGACTTAATTTCAGTTTTGATCAGTACTACACGCCATTGCTCCCGTTGCAGTTTTAAGTCACCGAGTGTACTTCTGGCAACTTCTGGCAAATAGGCACCATAGAAGTATAACAGCTTTGGAAAACGTAATGGCTCCACAGAAATTAATCCCTCCAGCTGAGTGGAAAGAAGTTAATTACCTAGAGCACAGGTGGCAAACACAAGGCTCGCAGGCTGAATCCGGCCCTCCACCTTGTTTTACCCCGCCTGGCACCTTGTTTCTTCCCAGCGGCAGCACTGAGCTCCTCACCCCTAGCTAAGGGGTAGTTTACATGTATACGGTCCTAAAGTTACATTCGGCCCTTTGAAGGCAACCCACAAGGCTGATGCAGCCCCCCCCCCCCCCCCCGTGAAAATGAGTTTGACACCCCTGACCTAGATCCTGAGAACCTATCAGAAGAGACATAAATATTGCTGAATTCCTCTAAAAGTAGAACTAGATTTGAAGCTGTTTTCTCGAGGGAAAGAAAGAGAACAGTGAATCCAGTTCATTAGCCCAAATGCACTTCCTTTACCAGAAAAAAACAGTTGGGACTGTGAAAGAAACTAAATAGAGTACTTACCAATTTATCTGTGTACACCCCCCAAGAAGCGATCCACTGAAAAACAAGATCAGTTCACCATACAGGAAAATAAAAACCTATACAGTTTCAAAAGCAGTAGGAAGCCCAGAATTGCTGGGTTCTGCTAGTAACACAATAGGTTTCATGAGGCATAGGAATAGACACATCAAATCTTTTAGACAAACTAAATGACAGTGTATGATGTACATGCAAAAAAATGCAAAGAAACTCAGAATAATGCATGGAAACAAAAATTAAGGATTACTCCTAAGACATTTCGTCTGCTAAGCCCACACTGTCTGAGGTAACAGCCATCGGCTGATTTGTGGCTATTGAGCGTGTGAAAGGTGGCCAGCCCAAACTGAGGTATACTGTAAGTGTAAGACACACACTGGATTCTGAAGACGTGATATGAAAAAATTACATAACTTGAATAGTTTGCATAGTGATTACATGTTAAACTAACACATTGAATTATTTAATTAAGTAAAATATATTATCAAAATTATTTTACCTGTTCCTTTTTACTTTTTAAATCTGGCTATTAAAAGATTTAAATTACATATGTGGTTTGCATTACATTTCCATTAGAGAGTGCTTCTCTGAAAAAACATTCAAGAATAAACATGTTACTTCACATAAAAATCTCTATCATCATTTTATATACCATCCCATCTTAATATAGTAATCTATTCTTCAACTGTCCTGGCGTACTCTCTTGCATTTTTGAATTCATATACATGATTTAAATATATTCTAAATTAATGATTACAGTTTCTGCTACTAGCCATCGGTCATACAGGCACAATATATTAACAGAGGCATAATTCAGTGTTTAAATTTGCAGATCTGAAACCAAACTGGCCAAATTCAAATCCCAGGTCTACCCCTTACTAGCTGTGGAACTCTGGGCAAGTTTTTAAGATCTTTTTGTGTTTCAGTTTCCTTAAATGTGAAATGAAAACAGTAAGATTATTGAGGGGATAAAACAAGTTAATATATTAAATAATTCTCCCAAATTAGAAAAAATTATTATTAATTATACAGTTGGTTTACCCTTTAGGATTGACAGCTTAAAAGAGAACAATGAACATCTGGAACTTTAAAGAATATTAACTATATATGTATTTGAAATTTCATCACGCTCTTCAAATAAACAATGTGATTGATACAGTAATATTTCCTAAAGAATTAGTCACTTATGATATTGACTATTTCTTTTTTTCCCTCTTTATAATACATTTTCCTTTCATAATATATTTGCTTCAGTCACTCTGGAATTTTTTCCTAAGTCCCACTTTCTGTTTCCTTTGGTTAATCTCTTATAACTCTGTTTACCCAGAATTCAAAGCTCAGTCGTTTGGACCCTTCATTCTTCCATCTGCTTCTAGAAAGTAGTTTCTTCCTATTCTTTCCCCACTATTACTAAAAATCTTTCCTTCCTAATCACACCCATCATTTTTTTTAGACCTGGTCCAAGTTCCATCTTTCATGCAAGGCCTTCTCCATTTACATCAACCTGCATTATTCTCCTTGAACTCTCTTGTTGTTGCCCATTTTTTCATTCAACTGTTTGTTACCTGCCTATATCACAGATTCAGGCTCAGGGGATACCAAGAAAAACAAAAGGTACATGAACTCACATCCTCATGGAAATTACAGTCGGAAAGGGAAAACAGACATCAAATAAGTCCTCACAAGAGAGATGAGTGTCATGAGACATAAGCCAGGCAGCTAAGGGACTAATTTGCTAACATAGCTATGTCTGCTTCCCTAACCAGACTACAAGCACTATGCCTTTTATTTCCTTAATAACCCCTGCAGCATCCAGTATAGTCCTAAGCACATAGTAGGAATATAAATACTGGTTGAACAAACAAATATAAACAATATGTTTTATTATTTAGACCCTATTTCTTCCTTACCACTTACCATTTGACTCTCTAAGGTTCAACTTTTACCCTTTTGTATTCCCTGCAGGGGCATCCAATGTTTTGGCATCTCTGTGCCGCACTGGAGGAAGAGTTACCTTGGGCCACACATTCAGTACATTGAGACACATGATCACAAAAAACTCTCATCATGTTTTAAGTAAATTTATGATTTTTGTGTTGGGCTGCATTCACAGCCATCCTGGGCCGCCTTTGGCCCGTGGGCTGCGGGTGGGACACCCCTGCTACTGGAGAGACCACTCCGCTCAGATAACCGAAACTAGATCCCAGCATCCAAACCCAGTAACTGTATTTATATCTGTTAGCCAAAGTGTTGTGCAAATATACAAAAGATACTGGTATTTTGGGTGCATTCCTGAAACATCTTCACCTCTTTAGAATTCAGCAACTTTTCCCCAAGGTCCTTTTCTTATGTAACTTTAAAAAAATTAACTGTAATTCAATAACCTAAATATCATTACTGTTCACATTTTCATGTAGATCTATCCAGTCTTTTTTTTCCATGTGATTTACTTTCTAAATTGGGATCATATGAGGCATACATTCTTATAATCTAACTTTCATCTAACATACAATGAATGTTCTCCCATATCATTGAAACTTCATCTACATGATTTTTAATGACCATATAATGTGGCTAGAGAGGAATTATTGAGTATTAGCATTCCTTTCGCTCCTCAGTTTTCTATTTTTCCATTGTGTTGGGCTCCCTGTCAGCTGATTCTCAAGCTCCAGGACAAAGGAGGAAGTAAGTAACAGTAAGTAAAGGTTCAATTCTTCCTCCTACTCCTCATTTTAACCCAAAGGGTAAACCAATATTTTGCCCCTAAAATTTGGTCTCGCAACTTATAGTAAACAAACTCTACACCACTGTTCTCTAGCTGTCTTCATTCATATCCCTTGATTACTAAATGAGATGATGGCTATGGAAGCACTTTGTAAAGTACGTCATGATACAGGAATAGAAGCATAAATAATTGATTTTTCTGAGTAACAAATGGCACATATGATGCAATGCTAAAAATAAGAACTGGTCACAAAGCCAATATGCATAGTATAATCCTATGGGGGATTATCTATTTTACATGGATACATTGGCAGGCAATACCACAAAATTTAACAATGATTGACCCTGGATTTAGAGTATTTGGTGATCTCTAGATTTTTTGTCTGTTTTGTTTTTGCTTTGTTTACCTGTAATTCCTCCCATAGCTATGCATTGTTTGTATAAAGAGAAAGGTTATTTTGAAGTATTGTCTAAATATAATTTTAGGATTATTTTATAAATTTATGTACGGTATCATTTCTTTATTTGTGTGCTTATACTCTAACACCTATCAAAAGGGTAATTAATTAGTCCTGCCCAGGTGGCTCAGTTGGTTGGAGCATTGTCCTATACACCAAAAGGTTGCAGGTTCAATTCCCGGTCAGGGCACATACAGGAAGCAACCAATCAATGTTTCTGTCTCATGTCAATGTTTCTCGCTTTCTCTCTCTCCTTACGCTTTTTCTAAACAAAATCAATAAAAACATATCCAGATGAGGATTTTTTTAAAAAAAGGTAATTAGTTTTTAACTCTAAAAATGATTGGATTAGTTTCCTAGAGCTGCCATAACAATTTACTGCAAACTGGGTAATTTCAAGCAACAGAAATGTACAGTCTCACAGTTCTGGAGGCTACAAGCTGAAAATCAAGGTGTCTCTAGGACCATGCTCTCTGAAAGGCTGTAGGAGAAAATCTGTTCCATGCCTTTCTCTATGTCACCAGCAACCCTTGTCACTCCTTGATTTGCAGCTTCATAACTCCAACCTCTACCTCCATTATCACATTCTTCCTCTGCCTTGTCTTTGTTACACCGCCTTCTTTAAAGATACCTATCGCCCTGGCTGGTGTGGCTCAGTTGATTGAGCTCCAGCCTGTGAACCAAAGGGTCACTGGTTCAATTCCCAGTCAGGGCACATGCCTGGGTTGCAGGCCGGGTCCCCAGTGGGGGGGGGGTGTTCAAGAGGCAACCACACACTGACGTTTCCCTCCCTCTCTCTCTTTCCCTACCCCTCTGTCTAAAAATAAATAAATAAAATCTTTAAAAAAAAAAAAAAAAGACACCTATCATATTAGATCATGGGCCTACCCTACTCCAGTATTATCTCATCTTAATTCATTATATCCGCAACAACCTTATTTCCAAATAAAGTCACATTCTGAGATACTAGAGATTAGGACTTCAACATATATTCTTGAGAGACACAAATGAACCAATAATACTGATCAACGCATTTTGTTTTTAATTTTTATTTGTTTTTTATTGAATTTATTGGGGTGATATTGGTTAATAAAATTATATAGGTTTCAGGTGTACAGTTCTATACTACATCATCTGTACATTGTACTATGTGTTCACCATCAAATCAAGTCTCCTTCCATCACCATTTATCCCCTTTACCCTCTTCTACCTCCTCCAACCCCCCTTTCCCTCTGGTAACCAACAACCATACCGTTGTCTATGTCTATGAGTTGTTTTTTGCTTAATCCCTTCATCTTTTTCACTCAGGCCCCCATTCCCTGCCTCTGACAGCTGTCAGCCTGTTTACTCTATCTATGAGTCTGTCTCATCACTTCTTGACCTTTTGACTAAGATGAAGTATATGAGTCCATCTCTATTTTGTTTGTTAGCTTATTTTGTTCATTAGATTCCACATATAAGTAAAATCATATAGTGGTTGCCTTTCTCTGACCATCTCACTTCATTTAGCATAATACCCTCCAGGTCCATCTATGCTGTTGCAAAGGGTAAGATTTCCTTCTTTTTATGGCCAAGTAGTATTCTATTGTGTAAATGTACCACTTTTTTAAACATCTACACATGTTAAATTAATTATTCCCTTAGTTGTTTATATGTCTTGCTTTGCTACAATTATTATAGTAAATCACTTGAATAAGTCTAAACTTCTCAGAACACCATTCCAGAAGTATTGCTACAATGATGTAATTCATGTCCTCTACATAATACATTGGAAAATCATCATCTCTACAGAATGAGTTTGAAAACTAAAAGCCTCATGTATCTGAACCATTTATCAATGCCCTGCCAGGACAGACACAGCTCTGCGGTCACTTGGGAGATTGGACGTTTCATAATGGGATGCCTTGTGAATTTGAAATAGATTAACAAAGCATTTTTTTCTTTTGCCAAAACTAGAATTTGTTGTTCAAACCCATACATTTTCTTTATCATGAGAAATAAAGCACATTTTTTTCTTTTATTTTATGCTCTAGTCAGAAACAGTTTCTTGCAAAGAAAAAGTGGAGAAGCACACCCCTTAAGTAATCAAGATGAGCTCTTGAAGAGCAAAAAGCTACTGTCTAAAAAGCAGTGGATCCACCACACTGTGAAGAACTTATAAGTATATTTGAGCAATCTTTTGAAAAAGTACCTTTTCACGTACAGCTGATGATGATCATTCTCTGAAAAAAAGGAAACCACTACTAAAGAGATACCACTTGAAAAAGTATAAAGAGCCAGAGTAAAAATTGTCATCGCATTGTTTCAAAAAGTAAGGTTACCATTCCCTTTTCCCAAAAGATAAAGTTTTTTCATGACAGCCTTGGTGATCTGCTAATTGATCATGCCACATGGTAGAGAAATTCAATCCCAGGGCTGGTCTAACTGGTAAGACTTCAGCTTGTTGGATTATTTCAGTGAGAAATATAATCTCTAAGACTTAAATATTCTGCAGTAATAATGTATCAGTTAGCTACAGCTATGATAATGCTTCATAACAAACATCTACACAAATCACAATGGTATTCAACAATAAGCATTTATAAGCCCTATGGAGTGGTTGGGGTTTACTGATATTGGCTGGGTTCAGCTGTGATTTGAGGGTAGGAGTTAGGTCCAGATCTACTCCACATGTCTCTCATCCTCCTTGGAATCTCCAAGCAAGAGTCTAACACTCCTGTTAATCATGGTACAGCTACTTTTGTCATGTCTTCACTTCTTCCCCTGGACAACCAATGACATACACAGGCTTAATGTTTGTCCTTTTCAGAGGACAAACAGGGAAAACCTATAACAAGAACACATGTTCATTTGCCAATTCCCCCATCGTAAACTGCAGAATTCAGTCCACCATAAGGAAACCCCAAAGAGGGTTAATTATTTCAATACTGTTCTCAGCTTGCAAAATTTCTGGGAGAGAAATTCTTTCCAGTGGACAGCAAGAACTGCAAGGCAGAGTTGGAAATACATAAATCTTGAAGTCATACTGAACTTGATTAGAAGCTCACTGCTACCATTTAAAAATCTCTCCAATTCACAGATTATTCCCATGAAATGGAAAGAATAATGCTTCCTTCATAGGTTATTGTACTGCTAAATGGATATATCTAAAGTCTAGCATTATACTTGCTAAGGTGAAAGATTGGGGCACAAATATAAGTGGTGATGGTATTATAGGAAGTTGAAGGGACGCTGGTTCTGTCAAGACAAAAATATATGCTATTGATGAGTTCCTAAAAGTTTACCATATGATTTCTGACTTTACCTAAAACCATTGTAAGCAAAATCATTGTAGTCTTCACAGTAAGAGCTATTTTCCTGAAAGGTCAAAAGAGAGTTGTTGTGGGTTTTTTTCCTCCAGTTTCTAGACGCTGCCTAGAGATTGCTATATGTTGAATGGTAGCATTAGCTGAAGCAGCATTTAGCAGTTCAACACATGGTTGAGTAAAGCCTGGGGGAGAATTAGATGATAACATTTCAAGGGGAAATTGCCAATGGACAAAAATAGCAAGGAGGCAGGGCGGCCTAGGGTTTAGCAGCAGAATGTTTAAAGAGGCAAAGCTACACAGTGCTGTTCTTTTCAGCAAGTATTCTCCTGAGAGCCAGCTCTTTACCTCCAATCAGTGCTGAAACAGCTGAAGGCTTTAGCCTTTGAAAACGAAAGCAATTGCTCAGAGACAAGCTGAACTGACTAACATTTAATTCTGCATCTGCCATTTCTTCCACTCAGAATTTATGGTGAAAACCCAGTCTGATGCCAGCACCAAAGATTACACAAAACCACTTTTGCAGATGTGGTGTTTACCACCAAAGGGGTTCCAGGAAGGAAAAGGTCTGTAAGTTACAGCTCCCACTTTTGCCACCATGAAAATAAATCCTATAAACTAATGACAGTTTGGAGGATCATTATCCAATCTGAGGATGATCCAAGCCTTCCTACTGCTCACTTTTGGCACTTTAATAATTTTACAAGTCTTCACAGAGGTTATGCATTGGTCCAAAAAAATGAAATTCAAATAAATACATTCTCCTATTTATTAGCAGCTCCAGAGGGGTCTTTAATAGAGGTCATTCCTTGAGATCTTCTTTGCTCCATTTATGAATAGAGACATGACTGTTATCATCAAAAGTCAGATGTAACAATTTTACATTTGACTTTCCCTTGACCCTTAGTTGTTGGAAATGGTTTTGGGATCAAGCATTAAAGCAGCTGAGCTATCACCAACAAGATATAATTATTAAGTAGTTTAAGATTGATGGCTTCAGTGTGTATGTGATTATGTAGAGTGCAGCACCAATTTTGCTAGTCTCTACCCCTCTCTCTGTCTGTATGTCTCTCTGTGTCTCTCATTCTCACCCTGTCTTTTGAAAGCTTCCAAGAATCCTACCGAAAAAAAAAGAAATGAATTTCACCAACAATCAGAATGAATTTAGAAGTGGGTTCTTCCATGGTTGAGTCTCCAGATAAGAACACAGCCCAGCTGACACACCGATTGTGGCTTTGTGAGACCCTGAGCAAAGGATCCCCCACTAAAAGCAGTGCACAGACTCTTGACTTACAGAAACTGTGAGAAAATAAATGTATGTTGTTTGGAGCTACTAAAAAGAAAATAGACCGATGGTTTCAGTATCTGCTCCCTCTAACACCTCATTGAAAGAAATAGCCTATGTAAAGTCTCTAGCGCTGGCATGGCACCTCGCAGGTACTAAATGAACATATCCCTCCCCCCAAACCTACCATTTAATCTATTCTCCACATCTCCCTCTTCCAACAAATGTCCTTATTGCTGGAACAGCTAGAAGGGCATACCACAAGGGCCACTATTTGCTCACCACCAGTCCTTCGGAAACTCACTTGGCTTATATACCATCTCTTGAGAATGCATTCTCTGCTTTCAGAAGTACCACCAAGTAACAAAATAAATTAATTTGCATTAATGTGAAGATAGTAAAATCCTAGAAGTTGACAGAAAGGGTGTTAGTACCTCTCAATGGCAGTTAACATGCCGAGTGGGCAAGTGATGAAGATCCTGGCCAGCAGGATCCTGTGCTGTGGCGGCAATAGACAAATTCACACGGACTACCGAGTCCTGTGGAGGAAAAGGGACGGCGTGGCCACTCTCTCAAGAGGAGAGGGCCCTTGTAGCTTTTAACTGCTTCACCTGTGCCCTCGAGATTGCAGCAGATGCTTGGGAGAGAGAGCAAGGCTCCTGCTTATCAAAGAGGGTACAGTTGCAAAGCAGCCACAAGAGAGGACGACCTAGGAAGAAAACCCTTTTCCTCTGAAATCCAACACACCGTAAGACCTTCCCGAAAACCACTCGGTGTCGTCTACCCTTACCTGGGCGTGCACTCCAACCAAGTTGGTGTGTTGACCACAACTGCGGCTCATAGCCCTGGGTCCCTGTTCCTGGGCACCAGATGATGCGGATCCCGGCCCTGGGCGAGATCCATGTGTTGTGGCTGCAATGGACAAATGCACATGGACTACCGAGTCCTGTGAAGAAAAAGGGGCAGCGCGGCCACTGTCTCAAGAGGAGAGCACCATGACCCTTGCCTTAACAGGCTTTTATTGCTTTTCTGGGCACATTACATGGTGGATGGTTCTTATTTACTACGCACAGTTTCGCTTTAGGCGGTTACAGAAAACAAAGGAGAGGATGTTGCTAATTACATAAAAGAGGAAGGATATTTGCAAATGTAAAGGGAAAAGTGGTTGAACTGGTTACACTGGTCTTTGCAAGGTTCAGCATAGATTTTAGGAAGTTACTTTAAAGATATGCAGTAAACATTTGCTGCCTCAATTCAGGGTGAGGGAGTTTTAGCACAAAAGCAAGTCTTAAAGCCGCCTAGGTGCTATGAGGGCCTGATTCCCCACAGGAGAACCCATCCGTGGGCGTGGGTCCTGTATGCTAGACCTCACTCCCCACTGGCCTTTCTGAGTGGGAGCTGAGCCCACGCCACGTAGAATGGTCTCCTATAGGCAAGAGTTTCTTTGACTATGGAGAAAAGAGAACTGAAAAGAATCTGAATTAATTAAGACCACCAAGGTTTAAAGAATTATGTAGAATAATCTCTTAGAAATTAAATAAATATTTTCTTTTAAATCCACCAGTGCTCTACACTCAAAGAGAATATAAATATCAAAGTAGGACTTCATGTTCCCAGTAATGATTACAAGGGTATTCAGAGAAAATTATCTTTTGAAAATAGAAAAAAATGGATAGAATTGTTTTAACGACCTTTAAAGCATCAAACTACTTGAAGACTAAATTTCACATGAAAGAATATCCAGACATAAGGGTACTACTGGAGCAGGAAAGCCACTTTTGCCCAGAGGGCACTTGCCTATACCACACTACACATTTGGTTGAGAGGGGACAGAAATCAAGGCCCAGGGTCAGTTAAGCATGAGAAGTCTTATGGGATCACATATTAAGCAGTGATCACAAATGTCTGTCTTGGCAGAAGAAAAAACGAATGGGTAACTAATCCACAAGACATTTTGCTACAGACAAGTCCTCAAGTGATTTACTGATGAATCAGCCAAGGAACCTGGTTTGAGATCATCTCTGATTGTTAATGCGTCTGAGAACCTAGCAAACTCAAGCGCAAGGCATCTCTGGAGGAGGACACATCCATCCTAGGCTTCAAAGAATCACACAAATAAGCTTTTGAAGTCAAGGAACCATAAGCAGTCAAAGATGACAAGGGACACAGGAAACAAAACAACATTAACTTTAAAAAGCAGAAACATATTTGCACAGCTTCAAATACTGCAATTGTCAGAAACAGATACTAAAATAACAATGTTTAAAGAACACTGCAAAAGAACAATAGCAAACTTGAAAATACCACAAGGACTAGGATATTAAAAAGGGACAGATTAGGTAAAAAAAAAAAAAAAAGAAAAAAGAACTTTGCAAAATAAAGTAAAATTCTGAAATTAAAAATTAAATGGATGTATTTAGTAGCAGGTTGGACAGAGCAGGAGATAAAAATGTGAACTGATAAATATGTCAAAAAAAAAGACTGAAACAAGAAAAGAATGAAAAATAAAAATGAGATATAGAAAACACAGTGAGAAGGTCTAAAACATTTTTATCTTGTTTTAAAGATATTACTTATTTTATTTTTAGAGAGGGGAAGGGAGGGACAAAGGTATAGAAACATCACTGTGTAGGAGTGACATCCATCAGTTGCCTCTCACAGGCCCCTCCTGGGGACTGGCCTGCAACCCAGGCACGTACCCTGACCAGGAACGGAACCAGGGATCCACCCTGGTCAGGGCTAAAATATATTTGCTCTAAGACAGAGAGGATAGAGAATGAAGCAGAGGCAATGTTTGAGGAAATATTGGCTAATTTTCCAAAACTGATGACAGATCAAGTGCCCAGGGAATCTCAAACAGGATAAACAAAAAGAAGTCCACACCTACACATACCAGAATGAAATGGTAGAAAATAAAAGGCAAAAAGAAAATCATTTGTAAGCAACCAGAAGAAAGGATAGCAATAATCCTTTAAAGGATAGCAGTGAGATCAAGAGTTATCTTCAACAACTCAAGCCAGAGCACAACGGAATGATATTTTCAAGGTGATGAAAGAAAATAACTGCTCTTCTAGAACTGCATACACTGGGAAGATATCTTTCATGAATGACGGTGAAATAAATACATTTTCAGGCAAACAAAAACCGATGAAGTATATCACCATGGACTTTCTCTAAAGGAAACCTCAAAGGAAATGTTTCAAGTAAAAGGAAAATCATTTCAAATGGAAAGTATATAATAAAAGAATGAAGGTCAACACTGAATGGTAAATATAAGAACTAATATAACTGTACATTGACTACATAAAACATTACCAACATGCTCAAGTGACACTTAGAAAAAAATAAACAAAAATGAAATTTACAAGTTTTAAATATTTATACTAGAAAAGAAGCAGGACTGAAAATTAGCAAACTAAGTATCCATATCAAGAAGTTAGAAAAAAGCCCTGGCTAGTGTGGCGCAGTGGATTGAGTGCCAGTCTGCGAACCAAAGGGTCGCTGCTTCGATTCCGAGTCAGGGCACATGCCTGGGTTGTGCGGGGCCAGGTCCCCAGTAGGGGGGCACATGAGAGGCAACCACACATTGATGTCTCTCTCCCTCTCTCTCTCTCTCTCTCTCTTTCTCCCTCCCTTCCTCTCTCTAAAAATAAATAAATAAAATCTTTTAAAAAGGAAGTTAGAAAAAAAGAGCAAAAGATAACCAAAAAAAGGATTAAAGAAATAATAAAGAGAAGAAATTAATGAAATAAAAAACAAATTAGTATGTAATGAACGGGTGCGTTTACAAAAGACTAATAAAATTATATGGTCCTTGACCTTTTCTGTTTGGCTTATTTTGCTTAGCATGATATTGTGAAGATCCACCCATGTTATTGCAAATTTCACTCATATGTAGAATATAAAACTGAACAAACAAGACAAACAAACAAAAACTCATAGACAGAGACAGCAGTGTGGTGGTTACCAGGGGGAAGGGGTGGGGGTAGTAAAGGGGACAGGGGGCCAAATATATCGTGACAGAGGATGATTTGACTTTGGGTGGTAGACACACAATGCAATATATAGACGATGCATTATAGAATTGTATACTTGAAACCTATATAATTTTACTAACCAATGAGACCCCTATACATTTAATTTAGAAAATACTAATAAAATTGATGAATTTGGGGGGAGGCCGCTCAAGTAAAAAGAGAGAAGATACAAATATCCAAAATCATAAGTGAAAAAAATTGATCATGATTACAGATTTTGCAGACATTAAAAAAGGTAAGAGGATGTTAAGACCATTTGAAATTTAAATAAATAGGTAAATGCCTAGACAAATGTAACTTGCCAAAACTGTCTTAAGAAAGAGAAAATCTGAAATCTGAAAATCTGAAAGAGAAAATTCTATAATAATTACAGGACCTGAATCTGTAGTCAAAATCTTCTTACAAAGAAAACTCCAGGCCCAGTTTTCATTGGTGAGTTTTACAGAATAGTCAATGGGGAAATACTCCAATTGCACACAAATCTACCAGAGAAAAGAGAATGAAGGAGCACTACCCCCACCTTATTTTATGAGGCTAGGGTAACCTGATAAAGAAAACATGAGAAGAAAACTCAGGCCAAATTCATTCGGGAACTCCTGCAAATACCCCAAACAAAAGATAGCAAACTGAACCCAGCAGAATATGAAAGGAATAATGCAATATGACCAAACTGAATTTATTTACCCCCCCCAACTCACATTCTAGCCTCATTCAACAACTTGCAATTCTCTATCACAGATTTCGCCATGCCTCTGTAGCCTTTGGACGTGTTCCTTGTCTCTTCTTCCCAACTGCTCACCTCATAGCATCTCCCTTATGATGCCTTTCCTAGACCACTCAGGTCAAAGCAACCTCTTCTCCTTTGGCTTCTACTCTACCTTGTGTACCCTTCTAGCATAGTATCTATAGCACTTTACCGCACATACATGTAAACTTTCCTACTTCCAACTTAATAAACTATAAGCTCCCTGAGGGCAGAGAATATGTGTTCGTCTGTGTCATTAAATGTTTAAGTATGCACAACTGGATCTCTTTTTCATAAAAGGAAATGTCGTGTTTTATATATATGCCATTAAAAATGATCAAAAGACAGGCTAACCTTATTTACAATAACCAAGATATGTAAACAATCTATGTGTCCATCAACAGATGAATGGATAAAGAAAGTGTGAGATTCCACACTCATACACACATACACACACATGCATACTCACAGTGAAATATTATTCACCCACAAAAAAGAAGAAAATCTTACCATTTGAAACACCATGGATGAACCCAGAGGGCATTATGCTAAGTGAAAGAAGCCAGAAAGAGAAAGACAAATACAGTTTGGCATCACTTATATGTTAAATCTAAAAACAAAAGTCAAACTCCTAGAACCAGAGTAGAATGTTGGCTTCCAGGAGCTAGCGATGGGGGAAATAGGGTACAAACTTTCAGTTATGAGATGAGCAACTCCTGGGGATCTCATGAACAGCACGGTGTCTGTAACTAACAATACTGTACTGTACACCTGAAATTCACTAAGAGAGTAGATCTTAGGCATTCTCACACAAAAAAGTAACAATCTGAGGTGATAGAAGTGTTAATTAACTTGATTGCAGTAATCATTTCACAATGGATACATATATCAAATCATCTCGCTGTACACTTTAAACATATACAGTTTTGTCAACCAAACCACAATAAAGCTGGGGGCAGAGAAGACAGCTAACAATGGTTATCTTTGGGAGGTGGAATTATGGGCTATTTCTTTATTTCTAAAGTTTCTGTGATTAACATGAATAGCTTTGGAAATAAGGAAAGGAGACAAAAAAAGGAACTAACCATAAAGTCAAAGATTAATGAATTTTACGTTAAAATTAAGAACTTCTGTTCATCAAAGATATAATTAAAATGGAAAAAAGGCAAGCCACAAAATGAGAGACAATATTTTTGCAACACACATAAAAGGAACTCCCACAAATCAATGAGCAAAAGGAAAACAAACTTATAGTAAAATGGGCTTAAACAGCTGACTTAAAAAAGAGGAATTGAAATGGCCAAAAAATGCACATATATGCATATGTACATGTCTATATATTTTACATGCACACATACATACATATTTTTAATATGAATACATGAAAATGTTATTAAAGTCATTAGCAATTCAAGAAAATGCAAATTAAGGCCACAATGAGACATCCTATAAGTTTGGCAAAAAACGTTAAACCTTACAATAACAAGGGGTTTCAAGGATGTAGAGAAACAAGAACTCTCACACACCGCTGCTGAAAATGTAAAATGTTTCAACTGCTTTGGAAAATAGCTTGGCATTATCTAGTAACATGGAGAAATGTGTACTTCTTCACATCAGGATATATATATATGAATGGCCATTATTCATAAGGGTCCCAAAATAGAAATAATTGTCCATCAACAATAAAATAAATTAATTAATTGTGGTAAGTCATACAATGGAATGTTACACAGCAGTGAAAATTCACAAATCAGAACTATGCACGAGAACATGAATGAATCTTAGAAATACAATGTTGAGTAGTAAAAAGCAAGACACAGAAAAATGCATTCAGTATGACTTCACTAAAATAAAGTTCAAAAACAGGCAAAACTGTATTGTTTAGGGATAGAATACATGGATGATAAAACTATAAGAAAACCAAGAAAGTGATTCTTATTAAAAAGTTGTATGATGGTTATAATCTGATGGTGGTGGGAAGTGCATTATTGGTGGGAAGGGACATCTGGTGGAGGGCTTTTTGCATTGCTGATAATGTTTTATTTCTTTGTGTAGGTAGTGATTAACATGGCTGTTTGCTTTATAAAAAATATAAATATAAAAGATATAACTAGAACCCTGAAACACCAATCCAAAAGAACCTGTGCACCCCAATGTTCATAGCAGCACAATTCACAATAACCAAGTGCTGGAAACAACCTAGGTGCCCATCAGTAAATGAATGGATCAAAAAACTATGGTACATTTACACAATGGAATTCTATGCAGTAGAAAGAAAGAAGGAGCTCCTACCCTCTGCAACAGCATGCATGGAACTGGAAAGTATTATGTTAAGCGAAATAAGCCAGGTGGTGAAAGACAAATACCATATGATCTCACCTTTAACAGGAACCTAATCAACAAAACAAACAAGCAAGCAAAATATAACCAAAGACACTGAAATTGAGAAAAGGTCGACGGTGACCAGAAGGGAGAGGGGAGGGAATTTCAGGGGAAAAGGGTGAAGGGTTTGTAGGAACAATTATAAAGGACACATGGACAATAATGGGAGGTGGGGTGGGGTGGTGGAAATGGGAGGGAGGTGGGGAGGGCTGAGGGTTAGGCTGGGGGTAGGTAGTGATTAAGATGAGGAGGTTATCCAGGTAGTCCCTACATGCCATCACAAGTATCCTTATATAAGAGACGTAGAGGGAGATTTACCCTGAGATTTACCCTGAGGGGTAGGCTGGGGGGAAAAGGCAGAGAACTGTACTTGAATAACAATAAAATTAGGAAAAAATATATATATAACTAGAAAAGTATAAATTATACATAATTTCTCTAAAAGGCTGTTTTAAAACTACAAAAGGTCCTGTGTGCCGACAAAAAATTAACAATTTAAAATTAGAGACATAATGCCCCAGAGGTACAATATTAAATATAGGACAGTGAACCCAAACAAAATTGATGTGAACCCAGGTGGACCGAAAACTTTGAAATCAGCATCTCTCCCCATTACTGCTCTCCATCTTGATCTCCTCAAAGAAGCCTGTGCCATTGCTCTTGCAATTGCTAATTTCTTGCTTTTGGACATTTCAGCTAAAGTCTGGATTCATCTTTACTTGGTACTAGTTGCCCAGGTACAATAGACAAGCATACCCTGAAATATGAAATTTCCAATTTTGGAACCTTTTGCCCATTGCCTGGAGTACTAGAAAATCTGGCCATAACCTATCTGGAATGTGGCCCACAGCATCTCCTAAAATCTTCAGGTCAAGCTATCTCTGCTTCTTGGTATTATCTATTAGCTCAGGGGAGCCCATCCAATGGCATACTTGGCTTTCATTTACTTCAGCCTTAGTGATAAGCTTCTCCAAGTCTTTTCCCCTTAGCCTCAAAGATATCAGAAATTAACCATGGAGCCTGCAGACCAATTTAGTTTGGTCAGCATAGAGTATTAATAGCAATTAGAACTTTATTACCTTTAACTGGAGTACACCCCTTGGAAAATCACCCCCCCCATAAATGAATCAATATTAAATACCTTCCTGGTCCATTTGGCATTTGTGTTTGAGAACCACTTTAGGGGCTGTTGACTGACCCAAGTTATTTTGTGCTATGGAAAAAGGAGGAATTTATTAGTTTCCTATGGCTACTATAAAAAACTATCACAAACTTGTGGGCTTAAAACAACAGAAATCTGCTCACACATAGTTCTGGAGGCCAGAAGTCTGAAATTATCATTACCATGCTAAAATCAAGGTATCAGCAAGACCATACTCCCTCCAGGGGCTCTAGGAAAGTCAGTTCCTTGCCTCTTTCAGGTTCTGGTAGCTGCCAGCATTCCTTGGCTTGTGGTTGTATAACTTCAGTTTCTGCCTCTGTCTTCACATCACCTTCTCCTCTTCTGTGTATGTCGAATCTCCCTCTACGTCTCTTATATAAGGATACTTGTGATGGCATGTAGGGACTACCTGGATAACCTCCTCATCTTAAAATCCTTACCATAACCATATCTTCCAAAACCCTTTTTTCCAAATACGGTAATATTTACAATTTCCCAGGATCAAGACCTGATATCTCTGGGGCTTCCATTCAGCACACTACAAAGTCCAAATATAAAATCCCAACCCACCCCTGGTGACCCTGTCTTGTTGCTCACTCTGCCAAGAACAAGTCAGCCAGTTTTCTTACAATTTTGTCCACAAATCATCTACACTGCGCCTATGAACCACCTTTCCTGACTTCTCAGTGAGTAGTCTCCGAATACTCTTGAGAGTGTGTCTCTACTGGAAAATAAATTAAGCATGCTCCAAGATATGATGTTTATTTGTAAATTATAACTGCCAATTTATCAGTGTATTAGTATATTATCATATATATAACCAGAATTTTTAAATGAAGGAAAAATAAATATAAATACAATTATTACCATTTTCTTCCAACACCCAAATGAAATCATCTGTCAACTCTTTGGGATACACATATCCCACTACCCAAAACATTGTTTTTTAAAGATTTTATTTGTTTATTTTTAGAGAGAGGGGAAGGGAGAGAGAAAGAAAGGGAGAGAAACATCAATGTGTGGTTGCCTTTCACACCCCCTCCCAACCAGGGATCTGGCCCACAACCTAGGTATGTGCCCTGACTGGGAATCGATCCTGCGACCCTTTGGTTCACAGGCTGGTGCTGAATCCACTGAGCCATAACCACCAGGGCCAAAAATATTCTTTTACATCCTTGCTTCCCAAACTTGCAAGCAGGAATTTGAAGGTGGGAAAGTCCCCATCTGTTACTTGAGATGAGAAAGCTGAATGACTCCTGGGCTTCCCACTCTTACTTCATCCACAGAAAGTCAGCTTGGATCTCTATGATACATTTTCAGGTTTGGCAAATGATTTCAATAGGGAAAATTACCCTCTGCAAAAAAAAAAAAGTACCAAAAAAAAATAAATAAGAGGTCTGAAACCCACTTCTCTGGAGCACTCTCTTTTGGTGTGAGTCTCTGAGCAGCCTTTCATGCAGGTGGCAAATGACATCACTCGACCCCAGCTGCTCCTTATTAACTCAGCCTCTCAGCGAAAGATACAGCCTTTTAAACTTGACTTTTTAAAGGAGAGAGCCCAGTTTGCAAATCAACCAAACATTAAACACAGTTAGACTGCCACATTTCACAAATATGAATTAAACAAAGAAATCCCACATCTTCACAGCATCCACTAAAGACATGGATGGATTTGAAGTTATGAAGGACACCAGGCTTGGAGGAAAAGCATCCCTGTTGTGTTACCCTAAAGGAAACGCCTGCAGAACCAACGGCAACCCCAGTGGGTCAAAGCTCAAGAACCACCCAGACGCCTATAACCCTCACCGAGGCCTCAAAACCATCTCCAATACGAGCAGACTTTGTAAATATGTTCTTTGCCTGCTCATAATGCCTAATTAGACCCTGACCATGAGGCTAAGAGGTGGAGAAGAAAAGCCAGGACGCCTGCAGGCTGACACTTGAGTTCACAGCAAAATGACAGGCAGCATGCATGATCCAAGGGAAAGACTCTGACAGTCACACTTCAGTCTTTCAGCCACGTTTTTTCACATGAGGAGGTTGTAGCATCAATAGTGTCATCTTCTAATAGAAAGGACAACTACATATAATGTATAATTGCCAGTCTAAATGACTTGTTATTTTGACTGCCTGTTTTAAAATGTCTGTAATTGCTTCCAATGAGACTTGGAATAAATGATAAGTCAGCAGAGGCAATCACTGGTGGAGACAGAGCATGGCTTTGGAAAACTTCGTATGGATTATTTTGTCATGTGTCAATTTCCACCAATTCCTGATTATGATCACAAGGCATCTTCACTGCTTTATTGGGTATTTCTTGCAACTTGTCCCACTTAAGCAACAGAAGGAGTATCACTTGTAGGTGTATAAAAGACACGGCAGTCTATTTCCAAGGGCAATGAGCAGAAGCTGGCTAAACCTGCTAAATTAGTTTTACAGAATTTTCACTTGTGCCAAATACTGGCCCTTTCTGTAAAACAAAACCAAGTAAGGTATAATAGAAGCACACCTCACCAAGAGTTATTGCCATCTCTCCAAATGAACTTTTTTTTTCTCCCTCATGTGCTTGTTTGCCAAGTCTTAAAATAACAAATCACTTCTTTATAACAGAATTGTCTCCCTGGAATAATAGGCTTCAGTGCGAGTTCTGATAGAGCAATAGCTCCTCTAAATGACAGTGAAGGCTTGCAGCAGGGATGTGAGGCACATCTATTTCAAGGCTTCCCATTAGAGAGAAAAGCAGTTTGGTAAGAAATGAAGTCATTTCCTGACTCATTGGGATGCCATGTTTAAACCACAGTTTTCTGCCTAAGGATAGGAAGGATGGAAAAATGTGGCTGAGCTGAAAAAGAGATGAATCATGCCTTACAGATCTAGGAACCAACTTTTTAAGGTCCTCCACATGATACTAGAACATATTAAATAGAGAGAGAGGCTAACGAGAGCCTTCACGTATTCCTTGCATAGTAAAGTAAAGGTTCTCCATCCTACACACTTTAAGCCAGTTCCGTAAATGATCCCTTTAAGTATAATTACATTTTTTAAGTGTGGATGTAATAGAAAAAGAACAAAGTTTAGGCATTATAAACATCAGAGGAGATAAGGGAGAAGATTCAAAGTCTGCTGATTTTGTACATTTCTAAAATAATAGCTGTTAAAGTACCAAAGAAAAACTATTTTGGAAAGATGATATACAACAATTAAGTAAAGATTCCAAGAATTTATTGTACTAGAAAAATGTTTAGTATTCAATTGTACAGTGTTGGTGGGAATGCAGATTGGTTGCAACTACAATGGAAAACAGTATGGAGGGCCTTCAAAAATTAAAAAATGGAATTGCCTAATGAACCAACAATTCCACTTCTGGGAATATATGTAAAGAAACCCAAAATACTAATTTGAAAGAATTTATGCACCCCTATGTTCATTGCAGCATTATTTACAGTAGCCAAGCTATGGAAGCAACCCAAGTGCCCATCAATAGACAAGTGAATAAGAAAAGAGCTGTGCTACATTTATACAATGGAATATTACCCAGCCATAAAAAAGAATGAAATCTTACCATTTGCAACAGCATGAATGGACCTAGAGGGTATTTTGCTAAGTGAAATAAGTCAGAGAAAGACAAATACCATATGATTTCCCTTATGTGTGGAATCTAAAGAACCATGTAAATGAACAAAGTAAACAGAAACAGACTCACAGATACAGAGAACAAACTGATGGTTGCCAGAGGTAAGGGGGATTGGGGGGACTGGGTGAGAATGGTGAAGGAATGGAGAAGTACTGATTGGTAGTCACAAAACAGTCGCAGGGATGTAAAGTACATCACATGGAATATTATTGTAATAACTATGTATGGTGCCAGGTGGGTACTAGAAATATCAGGGCAGGGGGAACACTTTGTAAAGTACATGATTGTCTAATCACTATGCTGTACACCTGACTAATACAGAATGATATGGAATGTAAACTGTAATTTAAAAAATATTCAGTCTCACTAGTAATCAAAGATAAATTCTATAATTTAAAATAACAATGAGATACCCTTTTCACCTATCAAATCAGCAACAGTTGACAGAATACAGTGGAGGTGGATATTTCTCAGAGCTGTTGAGGGACTTGGCTCAACTTTATGGAAGATGATTGGGCAATGCTTAGCAAAATCCTTTAAAATTTTCATACTCCTTCACCCAGTAATTCTACTTCTATACATTCATCTTTACCTTTTTCTTTTTCATTTTTTGAGATATAAAATTGTTTAAGGTATACAATATGTTGATTTGATACACTTGTATATTGGGAAATGATTATCACCTTCGCGTTAGCTAACACCTCCATCAGGTCACATAATTACTATTTCTTTTTTGTGTTGAGAACATTTAAGAACTACTCCCTTAGGATTGAGAAGTACAGATTGGTAATTACAAAATAGTCACGGGGATGTAAAGTACAGCATAGGGAATATAGTCAATAATATTGTAATAACTATGCATGGTGCCAGGTGGGTACTGGAAATATCGAAGGGAACAATTTGTAAAGTATATGATTGTCTAACCACTATGCCGTACACCTGGAATTAATACAAAATAATATGGAATGTAAACTGTAATTGAAAAAAAATCTACACCCTTAGCAACTTTCAAGTATATAATACAATATTGTTAACTATAATCATCATGCTGTACATTAGATCTGCAAAAGGCATTCAACTTATAACTGGAAGTTTGTACTCATTGACCAACATCTCCCCATTTCTCCCACCACCCCCAGGCCCTGGTAAGTAGGGCAGAATATTCTGTATGAGTTTGACTCTTTTAGATTCCACATATAAGTGATATCATACCATATTTATCTTTCTCTGACTGAGCTATTTCACTTAGCATAATACCCTCAAGGTCCATCCACACTGTGGAAATGGCAGGATTTCCTTCTTTCTGAAAGCTGAATAATATTCTATTGTGTCTGTGTATGTATGTGTATCACATATTTTTCCATTCATCTAGAAAACTTATCTTAAAGCAATAATCAGATATTTGGACAAAGATACATTAGCAAAACTGTGATTACATTATTTTTTAGTGGAAAACTTGAAAAGCAACTTACGTGACCAATAATAATTTAAAAAAAAAAACCAATACTGTTGTGGAACACTAACATGGTGGTGCATTATACAACCAATTGGAACTATATTTAGGGATTATCTTTAATAATAAGGAGCCATACCAATGAAAAAAGCAGTGTGGAAAACTAACATACAGAAAGAAAAAATATGCAAAGGAATTCCTAACTGGGTATCACACTGGAGGATGGGCTAGAAGAATCTTCCCCATTTTAAATATAGCAGGTCATTGTTGATGTCATACTGGTGTATTCACAGAGTGAACCTTTGAAACCCTGGTTTTATTTCTCAATAAACTTGAGTCAGTAAGTATCGGCTTAAATTTCTCAAAGAAAACTAGAGCCGAGCTGTGTGCTCTTTGACCCTGCCTCCAGGCTCCAGAAAGCCCACAGCCAATGAGAAGAGGGCAGTGTTAGGAGCAGTCTGCAGACTGGTCAATGGATTATAGCCAACCTTTCAGGAAGACTTTTACCACACTCTAGTATTTCCATGGATGCCAAAACCCCATTGAATGGATGCTTACTGATTCTTGGCTGATTTCTTACAAAATATTACATGTTGCATGGAAATGGGAGGGGGGTATCAGAGAAAGCTATATAGAAGCAGAGACCAAATCCAGAGAAAGAAGCAAATTGTGTGAAGAAGAAATATCGAAGAAATGTAGACGAAAAGGAAGAAGAGGAAAAGAAATTGAGAACAATGAAATATGATTTTCTCAAAACTATAGCAAATTATTTTACTAATGTAAAAAAATGAAGTTACCTCTTTCTGTCTCCAGCCACTGAGCGACAGCAGCTGCCACCATGTCCGTTCATCTGTAATGGATAGTTGTGGGAAACCGTTGTAAGCATGGGAAACGTGGCTCAGCCCCCACTCGGAAAAGCCAGTGGGGAGCGAGGTTGGCGGGCAGGACCCACGTCCATGGATAGGTTCTCCAGTGGGAAATCAGGCCTGCATTGTACCCAGACTGCTATGAGACTTGCTCTTGCTGAAACTCCCTCAACCTGAATTGAGGCAGCAAATGTTTACTGAGTATCTTCATCTTCCTGAAGTCTGTGCTAAACCACCCAAGTATGGAGTGTGAGCAACTTCCCCCTTGAGCTGTACCATCCTTCTCTTTGAAGTAATTAGCAGTGTCCTGTCCTTTGTCCTCCTTAAAAGGTAATCACCTGTGGTGAACCTGTGCATAGTAAATGAGGATCGCCCTCAATGTAATGTGCCCAGGAAAACAATAAAGGCCTGTCCAGGTGGGGGTCAGGGGCCCTCTCTTTAACTTGGAGAGTGGCCACGCAGCCCCTTTTTCTCCACAGGATTTCTGTAGTCCGTGTGTATGTGTATATGGCAACCACAACAACAGATCTTGCTGGCCGAGATCTGTGTCAGACAGTGGTGCAGAACTGCTCCAGTGTCCTGACCCAGAGGAACAAGCAGACTTACAACACTGAACCCAATAATCCAAAGGTCTACAACTCCTTCTACCTTGACGGGTTGATTTGCTACAAGACGGGGAACGGGCGGATGACAGCAAAGATGTGGTGGGCTTCAAGAAACAGAGATCCTGGCAGTGAAAGCCCATCACCTCCTGTGTGCAGACTACTATCAATAAGAATGCCTGCAGCACCCTGAGTAACATATGGCACATGATCTACAAGAACACATACCTCCCAAATGTGTGCATAGCCGCCATCTTCCCAACCAGCCACCATCTTCACAGCCAGAGCCGTTCTGCACAGCCTGAAGCCCCTGATGGGGAAGAGGAAGTGCCCGCCCCACCAAGAGCTCCTTGAGCACCTCCCCCTTCCAAAAGCAAAAAAGGTATCAGCCGACGTTCCTCAAAACATTACAATTAAAAATGAAGTTAATATTTCCAAACACAATTCTAGAAAGCTGTTTATCCTAACAATTACTAAGAGAATAAGATTTATGGAATAGACAGCGAGAGCAAGCTTTCCATGTATCAGGCACTGGAAAATGAGTCAATACGTGTAGTGAGATATTTACCTTAACTCATTTGCTCCATATTACTGCTTTATGGGATAGATTTTTCTACTGTTCTCTTTTACAGAAGAGGAGACATGAGGCCCAGAGACATTAAATAACTTGTGCAAGAGCTCACACCTCTTAGAAGGAAGGGTGGGGGGTTGACCGCAGGGCTTCTGGCTCCAGGTTGTCCTTACTATAGTACAGCCTCTACCCACTCAAGCCAGGATGGTTTCTCCTTTTGAAGTCCTATAGTTCTTACCATCAGTCATTCATATTTAATACTGAAAATGTATAGTTTTGCATGTTTGTTAATTTCATCTCAGTACATGTCTTCCCAATTACACTCTGAAACACTGAGTGCAGAAATTGTAAATAATACTTCTCCATAATCCTCACAGCACTTGGCACTATTCTCCACTCATTAAATAAGATTTAATTGGACTTTCCGCAAAAAGATAACTTTCAAAACAACTATTCCGATAATTTTGCAATCAAATAAACTCTACCAACATCCTTTGCTAAGAAGCAGTCATCTTTTGAGATTGCTGGAAATTTAAGTTTAGAAAAAAAAAGAAGTCAATGCTTTTTTATTTCATTCTATTCCCTTTGACGAATGAAACCAAAAATAATCACTTTGCATCCCAAAGTGCTCCACCCCCGTCAAAGCAGGGGAACAGTGAGCCAGCACCAGGACGCAAATGTGTTCTGTTCAAGGCAATCAAATAAATCAAGCAACTCCCAAAAATATAGTTAAAGCAAAATGACTCAGACACAGTTCATGGTTTTTAGTCACTTAGAATCCAAAGTTACTCTGAAACACGAATAGTTTTTAAAGCATTAGTCATTTTGCTTTCTCTGATAAAACTAAAATAACCCAATACAATTATCTGAATGGTTATAATTTAAAGATTTAAAATACATGGTCAAAACCTAACATTTCAAATTAGTGCCACTCTTTAGGGAAAACACTAACTAATAATAATGATCTGGTATAAAAGTGTCCTGGAGAAACTAATTTCCCACCATTTTATTTTTATTGAGCTAATCTGAAGGAAAAAAGAGCATTTTTCCATGGCGCTGTCCTAGAGAAAGCAAAGCACTGTAGAAACCATGCACCTAAAAAGTCATTGCGCAAAACTGAAAGCTGTTTTACCATCTCACCTAAGAAAGCATTTATTCCCATGCTGAAAAATTAAATACGATTCAAGACCTGTATTTAAAAATAACTGCGTTTCACCAAATCAATAAACTAAAACAATTTCTAATTCCTAAGTGACCTACCTTATCAGTAGCTCAAGAATGACAAGTAGATTTAATATATTCCAACTCCTCCTGGTTGGTAGCAGAGGCCTGGATACTGTGTTGAGAATGATTCTGAGGTCATATTCTAAGAGAAAACAGGTTTGGATCAATTAACAATCAGCCATGCATGCAAGTACCAAGAATTTGGACTAACTGCCATAATTTATGAAAAGTAAATTACAAACCCTTGGTCTGAAATGAGGGATGTGGACCAGGGATTTTACGGGTGCTATTGCATTGTTTGGTTCATTTTAACAGAGAAACTTAATTGCTAATTAGTGTCTCAGATTTATGGTGCTCTAATCAAACAGCGGTAAAGGAATAGAAGAGGAACTGAACACTTACTGACAGTTTACTATGTGTCAGGCACTGAGCCTTACCTCAACCACCCACTCTCATGGCTGCATCCAAGATTTTTGTCATTACCAGTAACAGCACCCTTCCATTATCTAAATTTCAATCATTTATATCCCCCAAACACCACTTCCTACCTTTCTGGCTTCCTCTCTCCAGTACCCAGTCTCCCAATAATCCTTCTACCCCACGGATATGCCCACTTCATTGGTCCTACCACCCTTTCACTGTCTCTCCTCCCTACAGTGTCCTCACTTTCCTACTTACCCATCATAAACTCCATGGTCAATATCACTCCCTTACATACATTGTCAACTCTGCTGTTCTTTTCTCTCTATCATAATCACCTGGAAAACACCCCACACTTTGTTAACTTCACATCTCTGCTGACTCCAGACCTGCAACCATGCAACCTAAACGTTGCTAGAGGAAAAAAATAACAACTATAGTGACTGGTCTCACTCTAAATTCATGATTACCTCAAGAAGGTCCTTAGTAAGACTGACCATCCCACTATATTTCCATTCCCTCTTCCACCAGACATCAACTTCATACCTTCTCTTCTCTCTTCAAATCTCAATGTCTCTTCTTTCTTACTTACTCTCAGCTGATGGGAGTTTCCTGCTTCCTGGAAAACAGAAACAAAAGAAACAATCCCACAGGCTCTCACCAAGCCTTCTACCCTCCTACCTGCATCTAATTTCCATGATCTACCCCCTCTTCTGATACAATGGATGAGCTCTCCTTGCTCTGTACACTCAATCCCATTCCTCTTGCTTAATCAAGAATATTTCTCTAGCAATTCTATCTCCCCTTGACATAATCAATTTTCCCTTTCTACTGAATCAGTCCCAACAGTATTCAGACATTTGTAAACGCTCCCATCTTTAAAAAAAAAAAAAAAATTAAAAACTTGTCTTTACTCCACATACCCCTCCAGGTACTGCCCCATTTTTCTGCTTCATTTTGTAGCTGAAATCTTTGGGGGAAAAAACTTTTCCTGCTTTCCTTTGCCTTCCTAGTCTCTCTTGAATCTACTCCAATCAGGCTTTGCTCCCCACCTCTACCCCACCCCATATATACCACTGAAAACATTCTTGTCAAAGTCACAAAGAGCCCTTCCATTTCTAACTTCACTGATCAATTCTCAGAACTCATCTCTCTTGACCTATCAGTGGCATTTGATATAGTTGATCACTCCCATGTTAAAAAACAATCTTTATTGGCTTCCAGAACACTAGACACTCCTGATTTTTTTTCCTATCTCACTAATGACAATATCACAATATTTTTTGCTGGCTCTTTCTCATCTTCCCAACCTCCAAATGTTAGAATGTTCCAGGACCTCATCTCTTCTTTATCTAAACCCATTCCTTTGATAATCTTATTTTGCTATTTTTATGTTAATGACTTCCAAATATGATCTCCATCCCAGACTTCTCTCCCAAACTTCAGACTGGCATGTTCAAATGCCAAATCAGTAACTCCACTGAAATATCTTGCATCTCAAACCTTTCATTTACAAAATTAAACTCCTGATATTCCCATCAAAGCCAACTCATCCCATAGTCTTATGCAGTAAATAACAGCTCCATCAAGCCAATGGCTCCTACCAAAAAGAACCTTGGAGTCATTCTTGAATCCTGTCATCTCTAACCCCTTATACCCAATCCATCAGCAAATCTTCTTGGCTCTACTTCTAAATGTGACCACTCTGCATCTGACCACTTCTCACTGCTTCATGGACTAAGCCACCATTATCTCTTGCCTAGTTTCCTTGATACTGCTCTTGCCCCTCTACAGTCTATTCTCAAGCAGCTGGAACAATTATTTTTAAAGAGGAAGTCGAGTTGTGTCATTCTTCTGCTTAAGACCCTCCAATGACTTCCTATGTCACTCAGAGTAAAAGATGAAGTCCTTTCAGAAGCCAAGACCCTACAATACCCTCCCTATAGATACCTCCCTGACTTCAGCTCCCACTATATTCCCCCACTCACTCCACTTGAATTACATCAGCCTCTTTGTTGTTCTTTGAACACAGTATCCATCCTCCTACCTTAGGGCCTTTGCACTTGCAATTCTCTCTTCCTAAAATGCTCTTTATCCAGATGTCCATTGTTTGCTTCTTCACCCTCTTAAGGTCTTTGCTCAAATGTCATCTTCTCAAATGAAATCTTCTCTGACCACCCTATTTAAAATCTGAGAAAGTTCCAGCATGTCCTTTCACCCTACACTCTTTCATTTTTCTCCATAGCAGTTATCACCATTAGATATACTATCTAATTTATGTATATATGCAATTGTTTGTATATGCTCGTGAATGAAAATTTCATGAGAATAGAGCACTTTGTGTGTTCACTGATATTTACCAAGGATCCAGAACAGTGCCTAGTACAGAATAGACATTAAATATTTGTTGAATTAATGAAAAATGAATGTTATCTCATTTTATCTTTACTTAAACTGTATAAGGCAGATTTTATTATCCCTACTTAACTGATGTAGAAAGCAAGGCTCCAATGGCTTAACTAGTACATCCAATAGCACACATGTAATGAATACAGGAGTTAAGATTTGACCACAGAGCCTACTTCCAAAGCCTGTCCTTCTTTCATCACCCTAAATTGATTTCTTTTCAGAAGTAAATACTTGTCCATGCAGCAAAGGCTTAAAATAAATTGAAAAGTCTCTAAATCCTAATCATGTGGTACCAAATAAACGTAAGGGATTCTGGAAATATAGTGGCAGTAATGGTATGTTTTTTTACTCTGCTCAAATCTCCTCCATAAAACCAGACAGACGAAGTCAGCAAAATCAAAAAGCTATGGACAACCTCTATAACAAGCTAGGTAGCAAGTAGTCCCACAAAACAATAGAAGAAGGAGAGGACAACTCATTGACAACCACAGGACCTACATGGGATCTGCACCTGCACAGGATGAACAGATAACATATTAATAATAACACTTATTAATATTATTAATATTGTGTTGTCTTTGGAAAATAATAGGAGACCAATTAAATTGAGATCTGTTAAATGAAGGGAAAAGTCAAGTATTTATATTACCTTTCTTTAATGAACTATACCACTGGTTAACCAACTGATAGATAAATATTTCAAGTAATAAATGAAAAGGAAATTAGAGCATCACCATTTTGCAAACACTAATCTAGGCACTGAGCATCAAAAGTTGCTGGCATCATAAAAATTGAGATGCCCAGTTGTTCTGTGCCTGCTGATAAAATATTCAATATCACACTACCTATAGTCTTGTTAAAAAAAAATTTTTAATTGAAGCTGAAGCTGAAAAAATTTCTAGATTGGGATTTTTCAATCTCAGTGCTAATGACATTTGGAGCTGGGTAATTTCACACTGTGAGGGTCTGTCCTATGCATTGTAGGATATGCTAGTAGCACCACCCACCCCACTGTAAAAATTTTTAAAATGTGTCTAAACATTCATTACCAAATGTCCCAGAGCAAGGGTGCAAAAGCACCCCCAAGTAAAAAAAACACTGCTCCAGATGCAACTACCATTCCACAGGTTAAAGCAAGAAGGCAGAGGAACATGTGAAACAAACCATATGGATGCAATCAGCAAAATAAAGATTGTGCAAAACTTCACATATCAAATGACCCAAATTCTTCAATGAATAAATTTCCAGAATAAAGGGCAAAGATGGAGGAGGGATCCTTTAGATCAAAATAGACTTATTAGACATGTCTTTTAAAAAAAACAGGCAAAACTAAACTATAGGGTTTAAGGATACACAGTTGAGTGATAAAATTATAAAGAAATAGAAGGAAGCGATTACTATAAAAGTCCAAACGGAAGAAAGGTAAGTGACTGAGGTTAGAATGAGTCTTTTGGTCAGCCTTGGGGCTTCTCAAGTGTCTGGCAAGGTTCTATTTCTTGACTTGGGTGTCATTTAAAAAGGTGTTGACCTTACAATAATTCATTAGGTTTTACAGTTATATGTACTTTTCTGTGTCTATGCCCAATAAAAGTGCATAAATGAGTAAAAACATAACAAACACAAGGATCTGCCTTGTTTTCTACTTCACTTGAGTTGGAGTTCTGAGGGAACTGTCCTTGAGAGAAGAACTTTGAATTTATTATGTCGGTATTTATGTCCCCTTAGCCTAGAGGTGTAAATCCTAATCATGGCTTCAAAAATGACTTTGAAAATCATAGCAGGACTTATCACAACCCTACACAAACCATATGTGTACTGTCCATATCTTGGCCTACTGTCTCATATCAAATCAGCTAATACTTATAGGGGAGCCTATTGTGATCCAGGCGATCTGCCTGGTACTGGCAGGAAGAGCAAAATGCAAAGCAGTGAAGCACTGTCAAATGTGAGCAGAGCTCCTGAGAACTGCATGGGCTTAGTAAAGATTTGTGGGACGGTAACTTTGAGAAAGATTTGCAGGCCCAATAGAGGTTCTTCACAGGTGTGTACCTCCTTTCTTGCAAAAGATATGCTCCTGAAGAGTTCTGTGGTGATTAAATTTTTATGAATTTAATTATATTTTCTCATTGACTTACATTATAATCAGAGAGTGGCTTTATCTACATTTTGGATTAATCTTCAACTGGAGGTGGCTCCCAACAGTTTAAGTTTCCCTGCTTCTCTGTCAAGTAGTTAACAGTTTATAAACAAACATTTAAAGGCACTATTTAAAGGAACCCTTGAGCGAATCCTTTTGAACAACAAAGGATTCTTTGGTAACATTAATAAATAATCATTAGATTGAATGTTCATCAGGCTTTCTTAATGTCAAACATATCTATCCACAAGACTTTAATGTCCTTTGATAGGATTTCGCTGAAATTATATCTCTTTACCTAGGAATCAGAATCAATGTATTTTATGTGTTTTAGGATGACATCTCACATTACTGATCTTCCCACTTGGTCCAATAGCATTTAGAAGAGCACTCTTTCCAGAGACTCATGGGAAACACTACGAAAAGTAGATCATGTTATTGAGTTATATGATGCTGTAGGACCTTGTCTTTCATGCCCCAGTAAAAAATTACAGAATTAAAACAAAATGCTACTAAATCAAGGAGAGAGGTCATTTGAAATGACTAGCCCTCTGGTTTGATTCTTTGGGACAGAATATGCTTAAGCTGCTCACTCTAGAACTGTCTGGACTGTTCTCAAGTAGGTCACTGGAAAGCTTCAATTGAGGATGGAGCTCACTGGCCCCACCATGCCCACCTCGGTACCATAGCTCTCCCCTGCTCCTCCACAGTATCCTGCCTTCCTGCCCACCACAACTCCTTCTCATCACTATTATTCCTGCCATCAGTCTTAGCCCTCCTCGTAACTTCTCCTGGACAAGCCAAAGAAAGACATTGTCTTCAGCGCCAACAGTATGAAAGCGCATCACACTTCACATTGGTCAGGTTTCACTTGGGTGTAGAGCATGGTAAGAGATTCCCAGGCTGCTACAGAAAGGCAAAACTCTAGGGCTGCTAATGCTTCTCCAGCTGATTTAGGTAAGGTTGCTCTTGTATGTCACCTTGACTGACTGGAATTTCTGGACCAGTCTTAATATAATAGCTCACACTGCTGGTTACACATACCCAAAGGGATGTGATTTATGATTAGTTTCAGTCTGACTAGCTTTGTTATTTTTGATTAAAGACCCCCATTTAGACATAACCAATGGTGTGGGGATTGCTTGACAGAGTTGAGGATGCTGAGTGGAGGAAGACAAAGGGGGAAAAATTGGGACAACTGTAGTAGCATAATCAATAAAATATAATTTTTAAAATATAAATAAATAAATAAAATCTTAAATAAAAAAATAAAAATCCCCATTTATTTTGGAGTAAATGAGTAAGGATTGATTTATATTTTTTATCTTTGGTAACAAGAATATAACTTATAATTCATTTATTTTGAAAATATACTAGAAATAAAAAATGGAATGCAGCACAGAAGAATAAATCGAGTCAGTTTTATTGTAGGAGAGATAAATGATGCTCTAGCCAAATCAATTACTTTCTGTGGCTTATAGAACTGCCTCCCAAGGACTAGACACTGCCTTTCACACTATGCTCAGGAAGCTCCATCCATGTATCTGAATGCACCGATAGGCCTCAGATACTGAATACAGTTCTGCAGTACCTATGGAATTCTGCAGCTTTTGACGAGCATTTCACTGTAGTTATTGTGGCAGGCAAAAATTCTAAGGTGAAGTCCAATGACCCACACACCCTTTTTAAGTCCCCTCCCCTTGCATGTAGGCAGGACTTATGACTTGCATATAACAAACAGAATATGGTAGAAGTGGAGGATTTTACATGTGTAATCAAAGTCCCTAATCGGTTGTTTTCATAAAAGAGATTAACCTGGTTGGCCCTAACCTAATCATGCAATCTCTTTAAAAGCGAGTTTAGCCCCAGCTGCTGTGGCTCAGTGGGTTGAGTGTCAGCCTGTGAACCAAAGCATCACCGGTTCAATTCCCAGTCAGGGCACATGCCTGGGTTGTGGGCCAGGTCCCCAGTAGGGGGCATGCGAGAGGCAACCACACATTAATGTTTCTCTCCCTCTCTTTCTCTCTCCCTTCCCTTCTCTCTAAAAATAAATAAATAAAATCTTTAAAAAGAAGAGAGAGAGTCTAGAGATCAAAGACACAAAGCAGCAGAGGTTCTCTTTCTCTCTCTCTTTCTGGGTGTGTGTGTTGCTGACTTTGAAGACACAAGCTGCCATGAATTCTGTAGCCTCCAGTAAATGAATTCTGCCAACAGCCATGCTTGGAGGTGGGTCCTTCCCTAGTGGTATCTACAAATGAGAACTCAACCAGGATGACACCGTGCTTTCAAGTTTGCAAGTCCCAGGGCGGAAAACTCAGCTAATCTATGCCCAGACCTCTGACCTACAGAAACTTTACTGTTAAAAATGGCTTTTGTTTTAAACTTCTAAGTTTGTGATACTTTGTTATGCAGTAATAGTTAACTAATACAGTCATGAATAATCAACAATAGAATAGTTGTCTTCTGCCAAGTGGATCCCTAACCCACAAGAGTCAGTAAGCAGAAAAACAAATCAGAGCATCACAAACTAGAACAAGTACTTCCACTCTTATTCACCCTCATCTACCCTTCCATGTCTAAAAGGAAAGGACCTGGAAGAAGAAAAACCTAATGTATGTTTCAGAAATGTTTTCCTGCCCCAGCAATGTTGGTTGACTACAGACCATCATCCTGTACTACCTTTTCCTTGCAAAAAGCCCATATGCACAGCCCCTAAGTGCAAAGAGCTGGAGGAAACTAACATGACTCAGAAGAAATAAGAAAATCCTGAACTCAAAATGGTTACTATGAGTGCCAAACTGAAATGCATGCAAATATTAAAATCAATCTCCAAGGGCAAAGACTAAACCAGGAATAGCAATGGATAAAGCAAAGCAGCTGTTGCCAATGGTGTCCAGGCTGAAAAGAAGAAAAGAGCCTCAATGGAAAGAAAGACACAGGAAGATATCCCCTGGCTTGTATCAGGTGCCTGGGGATTGTCTACAGATTTTTTTTGTTTATTTATAAGTGCCTGGGTGCCTGGATAGATGGCTGGCTGGATGGATGACAATTAAAAAAGGAGGTTTAATACTGCAAAAGAGCAAGAAATGAGAGAAACATGTAGTTGCAATGAAAAGCGAGGACAAAGACAGTGTCAGAAATATTATCAATGCAGGAAGCCATCAGAGGTTAGGTAGCCATAGAGTAGCGGTTCTCAAAGTTTGTCCTAGGACCAGCACCCTCAGCATTACCTGGGAGCTTGTTAGAGATGCAAATTCTCTGGACTCACCCCAGCCCTACTGAATTGGAAACTCTGCAGATGGGGGCCCAGCAACCTGTTTTCAGAAGTGCTGCAGGGGACTCTTATGCACACTCAAGTGTGAGAACCACTGACCTAGAGAAACGAAAAAATCTTGTGGGGATGGTTTTTTTAAAAAAAATTCTCCAACCATTAAACTAAGTTGGTAACAGACCTCAGGATTTGAAATGACCACATACTGTTTTTTAAAGATTTTATTATTTATTTTTAGAGAGAGGGGAAGAGAGGAAGAAAGAGAGGGAGAGAAACAGTGATCAGTTGCCTCTCACATGCTCCCTACTGGGGTCCTGGCCCACAACCCAGGCATGTGCCCTGACTGGGAATAGAAACAGCAACCTTTTAGTTCGCAGGCTGGTGCTCAATCCACTAAGCCACACCAGCAAGGGCATTGTGGGGATGTTTTTTTTTTTTAATTAAAACAAAATGTGTATGGTCTTAACCCCAGCTGTACTTTAAAATCAGCTGAGGAACTTTGAAACTACATATTGACACCCAGGCTGGCCAATCACCAGAGACAGATTTAATTAATGTGTGGGAGAGACCAGGCATTCAAATTATTTACCAGCTCTGCCGGTGATTCACATGTGCAGCTAGTGTCGGAATCCTCTGATGTAAAAGGTGAAGCAGTATGGGAGGACATGATTCAAGATTGCTATAGAAATGACCTCGAAAAGAAGGCTGTACTCTTCCTGATAGAGTGTTCTGCTGCCTTCAAAGTACTCACACATACCTTCTCAGCTGTCAACCTGCTATGCTTTTGTACAGGGCGGGGAGATTGCTTTTATTTCAACAGCACAGAAAAAATAAGCAGCAGCCAGCCCTTATTGACCATCCCTTGCTCACTATCTGAGCTGGCTTCATTCAAGCAACACTTCCTTTTCCAGCCTTCAGTATATGTGCTGCCCGTGGGAGACAGTGAGAAAGAGACCCTGCACTTTCTTCTATCATAGTGGCAGTAGCCACCACAAGGTTGTTGGCGTATTTGTCCCCAGACCTCCCTGTAGCCTCAGCATACACAGGCAGATGCTCCGAGAGGTCTAGATACCCCATCAGCAACTTGAAACCACACAGCTCTTCTCTGGAGACCTTCTTCTTCTGAGCCTGCCAGGCACATGAGATCCTCCAGTGGAGAAGAAAGGAAGCACTGAGTCAACTCTAACTGGGAAGGACAACAAAAGAGGCTTTCAACCACTTTGGGAGCACACACCCCTCTCCTCCTCAGGGCTTAGCAACAGGGTCAACTGTCTACATGACCTAAGTCCACTTGGGTCAGTGGGTGGGAGGGAATGCTCGGGACAGGAAAAGCCTCTGGATAGAAACCATAAAGGTTGAAATTGAGAGCCCGACAGAATCTGGGTACCTTTATGCAACTTAGAGCCAGACTCTCTCCCAGTTCTATGCCTGTGCATGGAGGTTGGGCTCGTGCCATGTGGAGACCACTGCACCCTAGTGGTACAGTGGTAAGTGGACTGGGCAGGGAATGTGAATCACAGAGATGGCAAATAGGGGCAAGTAATAATACTTTGTTACAGAGCCTCAGAACGTAACATATAATCGATGACAGTGACAACAATGATGACAACCAGATTCCCCACTGGAAATTTAAGTTTTCCATAGAGCTCAATCAAGCATTCCTAAAAAAAAGGCCAGAAGAACCTCTAAGCATTTCAGAATCTGTAAGTGTGTTGCCTCAATGAAAACATCCAACTGCAACCAAAGGGTAGATGTCGGGCAGGCAAAGCAGGTGAGGCAGGTGGAGAGTTAGGCCTTATATTTTCTAGAGTCTGAGTAGGCATGTTCTCAGGTTGGGGACTGCTATGCAGAGCAGTGGTTCTCAAGGAGGGGTGATTTTGTCTCCAAGAGGACATCTGGCAATGTTTAGAAATGTTTTTGGTGTTTACAACAGAGTGGGGTGGGAGGATACTGGCATCTAGTGGGTCAAGGCTGGGGATGCTGGCAAACATCCTGCAATGCACAGAAATTCCCAACAACAAAAAAGCACTCCACCCCAAACGTCGTTAATGTCAAGGTTGAGAAACCTTGACCCGGAGAAATGTTCCCACAATAAACAGTAGAGGAGAAAATATTGATGGATTTTTTTTTCCCAAAAAGGCCGAGATTCTACCCACGGTTTCCATCAGCATCCCAGGAGAACAGAGTTTTTCTCCTCAAGGAAAAAGACACAAATTAATCTTGACAGATTATCCTGTCCACCCCCTGCTTTCAGGAAACTCAACGTCTAAATCACCCAGGACAAATAATTGTCTAGTCTCTTCTCAAATATTTTTCAAAACTAAAAACTTCACAGCCTCCCTATAGCAATTCATTCCAATGTTTGTCTTCCTCATGGACAAAATACTAACTCAGATCACTTGAAATTGCCAATATCTGACTAATATTCGGCCTTCAAAAATGTCAATTTCATGTGGTTTGACCTAATATTATTCCCTCCAACAAAAATGTGTCTTACTTTTCAAAGCCATTTTCTTGTGTTGACTCTTCAGAAAGCACCCAAACAAAATAATACCTGCCCATCTGCTGTCTCAGACGCCTCCCCTCCTCACCCCCATTCCTAACCCACATCCCTCACACCCAGTCTTTGTTGGCTCTTTCTCTAGAAAAATTATTCAGTTCTTGTCCAGGTCAACTATATATATATATTACTTCTTTTCTATTTTTTTGAATTTTCAGTTCTAATTCATTTTATCTTATGGGAAGGGGCTGAAATAGCTGTTATACACACAGGGTCTTATTACTTCAGTTGACATGAAAGAAAAAAACAGAAAATCTAGTTCTCTTGGGTCTTACTTTCATACATAGTGTGGCTTATTTAACATGGGCCTTATACTATATGCCATACCTCTATTTAAATAAGCTGACCTCAAACTGCTCCTACATACTCAAAAGAAAGGGAAACTCACAGTTACCAAATGGCCACACTGTGCCAAGCAGTGTGCTGCAAGGTTTTGCATGTTATTGGCTTACTATGTAAAATAAGACTGTGTGGAAGGTATTCCTATTGCATTTAACAGACGATAAAACTGAGACAGCTTGATGAGATTAAATAACCTTTGGTGCCAGCATTTATGAGCCATGATTTGCACCCATAACTGTTGGACACCAGTGCCCACCCTGTTACCATTACCCTGAGCAGACTGAAATAAAGCTCTATAGAGATTTAGACTTTCAAAGTGACCACTTCAGAAGTGTACTACACAGTTACAGGTGAATTTACCTATCCCATTATCTCCACCCTTTCCCACAGGGCTGTACCCACTTACCAAAAAAAAAACACACACACAAAATTACTTCATGGTAGATGTGACCTCTTTTAAGACATCAGCATCATCTCCTTTCCTCATTTAAGGATAAAAAACAAAACAGCCAATAAAACTGCCTGTGAGCTTTTTTTACGAGTCTTGCTACATCCGTTTTCAGCTGAAAAACATTATCCATTGCTTTCATTCAGCTTTTTCATAAAAAAGCATAAATTCACTGATTACAGATGAAATCACATTTATTCTGGTCTTCCAAAACCACTTCTTAACGTACTTAAAATTCCCTTCATGGTGGCCATGAAGAAAGGGGGGTGGGGGCTGTAGGGCGACGGGAGCATTTCTGAATAGGTGAAGGGCGAGCTGTGGCCACCTGGTGGCTAATTGCTGAAGGGAGTGCTGACCACCAAGGAGCAACCCAAGCTTGAGTACACAGGGGACAAAGGCTGCATGCCCCACCCTTCAGTCCCTGGCATCAGCAAACTTGTTTCTTATTCTTAATTTATTTCTGAATGCAGTAAATGGGCATTATTAAACAGAGGCAGGCCCTCCACGATGGGAAATAGAAATGTCCCCATGGCATTCTTCTGAAGTCGTTACCTTTGCCAAGTTTCGTAATTTAGGGTGTTAGAGGCCATCTCTAAGGGGCATTAAAAGGGCCATTTCAAAGCAAATTGGAGTTTTTGCTTACACCTGCTAAGGGCTTACATTCTGCTCATCATTGGCTGCAACTTTTCTCTAGAATAATGGTGTTACTTGCCTGCAATCTGAAGCAAGAATATGTTGTACACAAACACAAACCAGGGCATCCTAAAATAAATTAATTTGCTTCTCAGTGTCACTTACAGATGGAGAATCATTCTGCCTGCATGGAAAGTTGGGGACATAGAGAGTCTGGCTTCCACCACACGTTCTCCCGCTAACTAGCTAGGTGACTCTAATTCATTCATCCCCAGTTTCCTTGTCTGTAAAACAAGGGATTACAAGATCAGTAGGTTTTCATATATTTTTATCAATGAAACTCCTATTTTTGTTTTTGTTTTGTTTTTGAGAAAGAGTTTTCAAACCCTAATATGCCAAGTGATGAAAAGACAACTGCTGTGGCTACATCTGAACAGCTGGGCTGGACCCGCCCACTGCCATCATCCCCTCCCCTTCTCTCCCCAATTCTGCCCCTCCACCGCAGTCCCTCACCCACCTTGGCACAACCCAGGGCAGCAGAACTTGAAGATCACTGGACCTGCCCTATTGGGTTAAATGGCCAAAGTTTTTAAAAGGCAAACATTTCCTGAGGACATTTTATAGACATGCTTCCAACCTATAAGCCTGGCTGGGAAAATATTTTGATACTGAACAATTCAGGAACAATTCGATTCTCTACATTCAGCTATGTGTCCCTGGCTCAGAATACAAGAGAAGGTCCATTGAAGAGCACTGGATAAATCTCCCTTAAAAGTACCAAGGGTACTTGTGGCCCACACAGACTCACTGTTTCCTCCAATGGCCACTCACATCGGTCTTGCGGTGGCCCCTGCAGGGCATGGAAACTGGGCACAGGTAAGGTCTGATCCATCACTGTGTCCTCCTCTCCAAACCATGGGGGTGCTGATGCCTCCTCTAAGCCCAGTGTTCTCCCTACTCAGCTGACAACTACTGCCTTTATTAATGGCTGTTTTCCTGCTGGAGTGATAAAATGACAAAGGGGAAATGCACATCCCCTTCCCCATTAGCCCTGAAACCTACTTACTGAGTGACCTAGGGTAGGAACAATGATATTCTTTTGGTGGACCAAGAGAGAGGAAGAAAATCAACAGAGACTTGATGGAAATTAACCAAATTCTTCATTTAGAAAGATACCTATCATTGAAGTAAATGAAAAATGTTTTTCAAAATATCCCAATGAATTCATTTAATAATGAATCCAGGCGAGTTTTATCATGCACTGACTCTGGTCCAGGCACTGGGTTAGGTGCCAGGGATACCATGAAGAGTCGCTGAGTCCCCTGCTACCACATGTAAAAGGACTAAGTAAAAACTAGCATGCTGCCTACCACAACTGAGGTGAGTAGGGTACAGTGGGATTACAAAGGACAGAGCACCTAACTTGGGCTGGAAAGGGTGGAAAGGGTAACTCCTGAACTACTTCTCACAAGGGTGTCCAAACTTGTGGCATCTTTGGGCCACACTAGAAGAAGAGTTGTCTTGGGCCACACATTCAATACATTGCAACACATAATCACACACAAAAATTCTCATAATGTTTTAAGTAAATTTACAGCCATCCTGGGCTGCATGCAGCCCACGGGCTGCAGGATGGACTCGACTATTTGTTTCCCTACTCTTCTCTGTGGCAGAAACCACTAGTATTCTTCTTCTGGGGAACACGGCCACATTACATTTTTAAGCCTCCCTTGCAGCTTGCAGTCAGCTGTTGCCACACGACTGAGTTCTGAATGTAAGCAGAAGCGATGTGCACCACTTCCAAACCTGGCCCATAAAACCCTCTCACACTCAACCCTCACGCTCTTTCCTCATCCGCCATCAGGCTGGATGGGAAGGACTCCAAGGGGTGCATCCCCACAGCTAGCCCTCACATGTGGGCAGAGAGAGCCGCTGCACCGACTTAAGAAAGGCTTTCTGACCTTCCCTCTGGGGTGAGAGGGTTCTCACCTCTGGCCTGGTTCCGGACTCAAGTCACGCAGGCGCACAGCTGCAGACTAGAGCAGAGGGGAACTGCAGTGTGAAATAAACTGCATACCTGTGATGACAGGAGGAAGACAAAGTGTATTTCGTCATCACCTTGAACATTACGTAGATAACAGCCAGGCAGTGTAAACCACACCAGTCCATCAGAGCTGCTAACATGTACAAAGTCGCCCACAGCAATAATGTTTTATTGTCCCAGGAACATGGATGTGCTCCCTAAAATGCCTTTCAGAGCCACGAAGAACACAAAGGATATGATGCATTTACTACGCAGATATCGAGATAGATAGTCGTTAATCCCTTTATTCATTCAACAAATATTTATTAAGCAGATTGTACTGGGTTTATGATAAGTACTGAAGATACAGGATTAAACAAAAGGGACCAAATCTACCTTCATGATGCTTTTATTCCCACAGGTGGCACCTATGTTGAAATTAATGCCTGTCTGATTGAACTGGGACATTCGAGGGCTGGTGATACTGGGATTTAGCTGTTGAAGCATACCTGTTATGGGAATCCTCTCATCTTCACATATGAGTCATTATAGTACTTTCTACTTCAACATTTGATTTATTATTAATAATTAAACAATACCAAAATTTGGAAACCCAAATCTTAGAGTAGAACATAATAGATTTAAAAGCTGATTCCTCAGTTCCAGGCACTTTGCAAACATTATTCAACTCACTCCTTACAACACTGGAAGATGATATGGAATGCAACCCCTGCAGTGCACGGAATAGGGAACTGAGAGTCAGAGAGGTGAGGTTGCTTTCCCCGAGTCATATGAAGCTAAAATTCAAACTGAAGTCCTTCTGGTGCCAATGCCATTGCTTGTCCATTACACCTTTTTAAAAGTGACTAAAACCATCCATTTTTTCCTTTTTATTGAATTTATTGCAGTGAAACTGGTTAACAAAATTATCTATCTTTCAGGTGCACAATTTCACAACACATCATCTGTATATTGTCCGGTGTGTTCGCCACCCAAGTCAAGTCTCCATCCATCAACATTTATTCTCCCAGAGCCTCTTCCACCTCCCTCCACCTCTCTCCCTTTGGCAATCACCACATTGTTGTCCGCGTCCATGAGTTTTATTTTCTTTTTTGCTCAATCCCTCCACCCCCCAGTGAGCCTCCCTAGCTGTAACTCTGCTCCTTATCTGTGGGTCTGTCACTATTTTGCTTGTTACTTCATTTTTTTATTACATTCCACATATGAGTGAAATCATATGGTATTTGTCTTTCTCTGACTGGTTTATTTCACTTAAACATAATACTCCCAGGTCCATCCACGCTGTCGCAAAGGATAAGACTGCCTTCTTTTTATGGCCATGTACTATTCCATTGTGTAACTGTACCACAGCTTTTTTATCCACTCATCTACTGATGGGCACTTGGGATGCTTCCAAATCTTGGCGACTGTAAATAACACTGCAATGAACATAGAGGTGCTTATCTTCTTTTGAATTAGCGTTTTAGATTTCTTTGGATGAATAAAGACCTTCCCAGATAATAAGTCATCCATTTTAATGCTCCTTTTTATCAAGGAAACACCACTAAGTGCTTCTAATGTATACCTATTTGCTTCAATCTCCCATTTAGTTATACCAGTTTTATGAACTACACCTGATAATATCCTCAAGCTCTACAATCAATGAGAGTATTAAATGGATTGAGCATCTGCCCTCAGCATTATTATTCTAGATAGAAAAATGATTACCAAATTCATGCCTGTGAGTTCACCTTTCAACATTCATTTAATCAAGATGAGTAATTACCCTAGCGGGCAGTAATTAGGTAATTACTAAAACTAGTTAATACAAATAGCATATTAATATAACCAAATAAATGCTAGTATAATTTTTATAATTATTATGGCATATAGGTCTGCCTGATTATTTTTTAGTAAAAGACACATAATTTCTGGGCTATGTATTGCACAATTTTAACTTGCATGTGGGAATGCCTTTTGACATCTGTGACCCTGCAGAGTAAAAAGGAGATCGAGACAATTATCTCGGGTACTGAAGCAAAAGCCTGCTTGCACTAAAATTATCTGCCTAGTCTTTGCCTAATTTTCTCTAAATGGTTACTCCATTTCTCATAAAAAGAGTCACCTTATAGCACTGCACCTAAATATCACTCTCTGCTTAGAAAATGAAAATATAGTATTCTGAGAATAATTTAATGAGGATAGACAGACAGCTTTGCACATATGCAGAATATTCTCTGCTTCTGTACTATAATCCTAGGTTTGATACTTACCTCCCCCAAAGGAAAAGACTTATTTTTGTTAATGCCACCCTGTGAATTCCCCAGCCCTCTCCCCAACAGAGAGAGAGGGAGACAGAGAGGGACAGAGAGAAACCTAAAGCAACTGTAATGAATAAAGACATTCATTAGAAAAAGTAATTACTTCTTGATATTGTGGTGTATACACATACACACACAGCCTGCTAATGTATGTTTGTATTTTCAGTGGTACATATGAAGCATTATTAAGATATAATTAACCATATCCTGTGATGATTCCAGTGAAAATGGTTACCAGTCTTAGGATAGTCTTGTGATAGATATTGATCCATACCTGGGATATATAATAATTTATGAACACTATGTAGGAAAAATTTTTATCTCTGCTAGTTATGAGTTGCCCACTGGTTTATCTGCATTTATAAAGCCTGTAAGTCAACTACGAGCAGCTAATGCCGCAACTATTAGAATACCAGCAGCATAAAAAATTGGCAGACTCTCTAACCGGGGTCTAGTTTATAGTTCTCTTGAGCTAACCTCTTATGACTACATTAGCGTTCATTAGCATTAGTGAATATAAGAGAACATGCTGGATATACACACAGGTCTTCCTGTAATGGCAAAAGCCCAGGCTCAGTCAATATTTTACATGCTGACCTATGTAACGAAGGCATACATGTGAAAACTGATTTGTTAATGTCCTTGATAGGTGTCATTCTTTCCTATTAGCTAAGGTTTCATCTTTGTTCACAACTGTACATATGACAAAATACCACAATTAAAAAACTCTTTTTTCTTTGTTACAGACTCTAACACAATGATGTCTGATGGCTCACTTCCGACATTTCTAAAGGCATCTCATCATTAACTTTCATTCAAACCTCACTGACAAAACAAAGCAACCCAGGATTTTGCCTGGCTTCTCAGGCCCAGGAAGTTCCATTCTTACATGGTCTTTCTGTTTCCAAGAGGAGTGATCATTTCAGGAATCCATAAGCTATTCATTTGAATTTCCAGTCTGTAAATTTTGAAGAAGCCTCGTGGGTGTGAAACAAGAGAACATAAATTGCAAATTGGAGCTAAAGAGAAAAATAAATACAAGATTTTAGTGGAATCTAATTGTTTTCCACATATCACAGTAACAGCTATTACCCTTCCTTCTACATTTATGTCGTCTGCACATATATCTATATTCCTATTTGCCTGTCATCTATCTTTCTTCCACCTGCCTGCTAGTGTTTATTTATTTGGCATGGCAAGTTGTGCTGTCTTTGTCTGCAGAGAAGAAAAGAAAGGGAAATATGATGAAAAATCTTGGTGTAGCACGAATAGCAACGAGGTAAGGCTGATGCCTGGTGTGCGGATGAATCCTGTAAATGAAGTGGCCCTTGAATTAAATTAATTTAAAATCTGGCAAATATTACCCGGCATGTTTGTCAATGTGCTGTATAATTATTAATTTGTTCATTGAAGCAACTGTATAAATAAATAGAAAGCAGAATGTCATGATTAAGCAAGCATTGAAAATCCAGGGTCAAGGAGCCCCGCAATACAGGGATCTCAATAGCTTTCCTGGGTCCTACTTTTACATCTCCTCGTAAACCCATACGTCGATAACAGCAAACTAATTGGCCCACATTTAGATGCCAACAGGGCTTTTGTATTCTCAGTGCACATTTTTCTCTTCTCAGAGTGAAATGTTAGTAATGGGGGGGTTAATACTACCCCTAGGGGAGCACCAGAAATCTTAACAATTTTCCTCACTAGAGTATTTTCATTAGCGCTAAATGCTGTGCAATTTACATTTGAAATCAGGTGTAGGGGTGAGCACAACGTGACAGGACATGTTGCGGTGGGCTTTGTTGTTGTTGTTGTTCCAATGGGGTCTCTATTTACTGCCATGGGGTCTCAGGAGAAAAGCGTGCAAGTCAAAGGGGAACTATTTCTCTCCTTTAGATGAAAACTCTGTCTTATATAGACACTCCAAACACACGTTTTAAACAGCCCTCTTTCGCCCATTAAAACTACCAATAATGCACCTAGAGTAGGACGCAACTAAACCCTGACAGCTGGTACCAGATATTCCAGGAAGGGGCAAAGATGCCACAGGGAAAAGGACTAGAAGTTGACAGAGACACTAGTCTGCTAACTTTATGTCTATACAGCTCAATTGCCTGAAGAATTCACACCTAAATTAATGAAAAATTTACCTAGTGTTATTTTTATTGTAAATGCAGACAAATGGGATTGATATTGAGGATATGAAGGTAAGCTAAACTCTGGATAATGTCATTTTAATTTAGCAAATAATTCAAATACCTTTTCTGGAAAGAACAGCACATAGCATATGTGTTAAATCCGGGCTCTGCTTATACCATTATTTTGCACACTAACTGCTTGTTAGAGAAGATCTTGTGATTTGATTGGATGTTTCAGTTCTTGAATGTCCACTTGAGCCTAAATCCTAAGGAGGAAAAGAAATCCAGGTGAGGAGTTGCAATAGGTAGCACTTAGGCAAGAGCTACTTAGAGCCAGGGAGCATTCTCAGGGCCCTACACAAACGCATCCCACCTGCCTTGCCCACTGCTCTGAGAGGTTGGTGGTGTCCTCACCATTTTACAGGTGGGGAAAGTGAAGCACAAACATACATGCAAGCGTTCCAGAACAACTTCTCATTGCGTTCACTAGTGGCTCTCATCAAGATAATGTCTCAACTGCCTGGCATTCGAAGAGCAAACGGAAGCCTCCCTGATGATGGTGGAAGTTAGCCAGCACTTGAACTTCAGTTATGACAGGCTCCGGAAGGTTTCTGGATGAATGAGTGATGAGGCTAGCCGCCACATTAGACTGAGCATCAGATTTATGTTTCTCATTTATAAATGTGATGTTGTTCCTTCGTATAATGTGGTTTTGCCAACTTGCTACACTTCCAATGTTATTTTTTCTTAATCACAAAATAGCACAGAGAGAAATCGTGGGCTTAAAAGTTATTTTAAATAAACAAAAACTCCTATATTAAAATCCCAAGTCCAGCACTTAAAAATATAGGCAATTTTCCCTGGCCAGGTGGTTCAGTTGTGTGGAGCATCGTCCTGCGCACCAAAAGGTTGCAGGTTCGATCCCCAGATGGGGAGTGTATGGAAGGCAATTGATCAGTGTTTTTGTCTCACATCTCTGTCTCCCCACCCCTCCCATCAATAAACATATCCTTGGGTTAGGGGGTATATATATATCATCATGTGAGAAATGGCACTAAATATACTTACCTCCTAAAGCTGTCAGAGTCAGAGAGCATACAACTTATGTTAGAATTTAGAGCTGTATTGTTACTAATTTTAAAACAATGATAAGATTTACCCAATACAACTTTCTCCAATGAGTCTGGAACTGGTTTTTAGCTACTTTCCAGAAGTAGCCAGAATGTAAACTCTAATGATATAGTTTATTAGCCCCATCGCTAGTGAAATAAGAATGAAGTTGCTGCTTTACATCTCTCTCCTCTCTTAACACAAGGTCAAATAATTAGGAAAGATAAAACCAAAAGATTCCCCGTTTCTATAGCTTTCTGCTGTTTTCAAGCCCAAGAGAATGTTGAATGTTTGTCTGCAATTGCCGGGTTCTCTGCTCTCCTCTCTGTAGTTTGTTAGAACCTACCAGCTTTTATTTTTATCAGGGCTTTATGAGCAGTACACAGAATCAGGTCCAGACCAAAATGCCTCTCTTGGGTTTACTGAAATTATACTTGTCAAGTCCCTCTTCTTCCCCAAATTACTGGTGCCATATTTTGTCATGTATAATGCACACCCACGTTTTTGTGTGTATGATACACAGGATTCTTATACCCATGGCACGTATTCATTATACCCATGTATAATGTGCATCCTTATTTTTCCCTGAAAATTTTGGGCAAAAAAGTGTGCATTATACATGGCAAAATACATAATTGAGTGGTTGAAATGGTGCTTCTGGGAGTAGTGTGGAAAAGTTGTTTTAAAAACATAACTGTCCAGACCAGGCTAGTGTGGCTCTAGCTGGTGTGGTTCAGTGGATTGAGCAGCAGCCTGCAAACTGAAAGGTCACCAGTTTGATTCCCAGTCAGGACACATGCCTCGGTCGCAGGCCAGGTCCCCAGTAAGGAGCACGCAAGAGGCAACCACACATTGATGTTTCTCTCCCTCTCTTCCTCCCTTCCCCTCTGTCTAAAGGTAAATAAACAAAATCTTTAAAAAGGTAGCTTTCCAGAGCTACCCATCCCAGCCCCTAGAATCTGATTGAGTATGAGGTAGGGCCAAGAACTGCATCTTCATCAGGACCCCAGGTGCCTCTGACCTCAGGGTCATAGTGTGTGGAAACTACCAGGTGAAATACCTTCCAATGGCACTCTTCTACTGACAATCCCACAAGAGAGTTCCCTTAGAGGACCCACATGTTTGAATTCTGACACTCCAAATTGGAGTTTGCTGACATTCACCGCAAATGTGGATTTCAGACTGTTACATCTCAGCCTACCATCATTTGGCTATGCCCCTACCCACTGGATCAATCGTCCACAATCCCTATAAGCAAGGGCAAACACATAGAGCCCTTTGATAATGGTAACCTGCCGGTGTTCAACCTTGGCTGCACTTATGATTCACCAGGGAACTGTTTCTAAAGTCTAGACACCCGCACTTCACCTCAGACCAGTTCTCAGAATTTAGCTCCATCAGAATCATCTGAGGGACTTAGAACAAACCAGAGTTTCTGATGCAGCAAGTCTGGCGTGGGGCCCAAGGATTTGCATCTCTAACAAGTTCCCAAGTGATGCTGTTGGTGGTGGTCTGGGGACCACACTTTGAGAATCTATCACCCAAACAAATGAAATCAGAATTTCATTTGTGGTTGGAAGCCCAGCATTGGTCATTTTTAAAGTTCTCTGGGTAATTCTACTGCGTGGTCAAAGGTAGGAAATACTGATCTGACCCAGGTTACATGAAACTTTCCTCAGGCTGGAGATACGAAAAAAGGAGGGGGGTGGAGTAAATATCCCTCTTGACTCTGCTCTGGCAGTGACACCTAGTTTCCAGGGGAAGCTGTGGTACCAAGTAATGGACTCAGTACAGTGGTGAACTGATACACCAGTTCTCAGAAAAAAAAAAAAAGAAAAGAAATAAAAAGCTCTGATCTGTATTATAAAAATTCCCACCGCAGCTGATATCAAGCTTCCAAGTGGACGGGACACCACTGAGTGCAGAATTAGGAAGAGGGGCTGCCACCTGGTCCTCACAGACCGGTACACACTGGCTCCAGCTCACCACTGCCTCATGGTACCCGAGGTGGCGTCAGTGAAGGTCACAGCAACATCCTCACCAAACTGGTTCTGCAGGGTAGCCCTGGCTGAAGGCCTAATGTAGCAGCCCTTGTTGCGGTTTCTCAGTTTGGTTTCCCAATCTGAAGGGGAAAACCGTGAGACTTCCTTCGCAGTCTTGCTGAGAGCTTTGAAACCTAAATGATCACTTCAACCCGCCCAGCAATGTTTCCCTTCTACAGCTAGGAACTCTGACCTGCTAAATGTCACATCTGGAGGTTAACAACCTAAGACGTGATGTCTAAACTCCTGCAGTCTTAAGAAGGATTTTGCTTCAAGGCATTTGCATCTTAAGAGGGATGAAAATCTTAAACCAGTGCTTCTCAAAATTTAATGAGAATCACCTGGGGATCTTGTTAAAATGCAGATTCTGATTCAGTAGGACTGAAGAGAGGCAGAAAATATACATTTCTCACAAGCTCCCTGGGGCAGAGGCTACTGCTGCTGCTGCTGCTCTGAGAACACACTGTGGAGCGAGTCCTTAAAACACAGAGCTGAAGTGCTAAGGGTGGGGCCTTTGGCCTGGGCTCCTCTGGCCACCGCTGATTTCAAGACACTTAAAGCCCTGCTTGCCCTCCTTATTCTGGTCAGTACCCATGACCCTGAATAGTTGTCGTGTCTGAGGCAGACTAGTCCCCGCTGCTATGAGGGTCTATCTCTGAATGCCTAAGATGCCATGGTCAGTGTCACCCGACTGTCCCTGACCATTTGGATCTCTTGGCACAGTCCATAAATTTAAATTCACCTATTCATCCACTCAACAAATGTTTGTTGTTTACCTCTCTTGTGTAATGCTCCTGGAGAAGCCTTCTGTGTGTTTTAAATAAGGTGAGTTGGGAGCACTCCTGGGGCCATTAAACAAGGACTGGATTTAGCACGTGTAACAGGAAGTTAAAGGTCAGAGGGGATCTGTGTGGACAAGGAAGAACTCCAAGCCTGTCAGGAGTTTGGTTGTGGGAAAATGCAACTTGACAATCTGTCAACTCAAGCTGTCAATCAAAGCCCATTATTACTTCTATACCACCCATCTGACACTACATCAATAGGATAAGTACTTTTTGATGTCAGATCAATGGTATGACTAAGTTTGGGGGTGACAGCTAAATAATTGCTTCCATCCTAGGTATGTGAATGTTATTACCAGGAACATCAACTCCAAGTAAAATGATAAACCTCTTCCTGCACGCTGTTGAGAAAGAAATGTTCAAACCCCCAGACATTCTTGGTGCTCCCACCTACTAAGATAGAAAAGGTACAATGCATGAGTATTTGTAAGCTATATAAAGTACCCATTTTGCATCTGAGCTTATGAAGATGGTACATTTCACAGAGCCATACACTAACAACTGAGTCTCTGGAGCTGATAGGGTAAGAGATCCTTACCTGGCATGCAATTTGCAGGAACTTCTCATGAATTGTGAAAATATCTTTTTTTTCTCTTCCCACTGTAGCAGTTTCCCCTCCTTGAACAGCATCTATCCCCGGTATCCAGGAATGAATTTTGAACAAGGAGGGAAAACAATAAAACCAAGGAATCCAATGTCAGTGCCCTTCTCCCTCCTCAGAATTCTCACCATCCACATAACACTCACCTGCTTATTCAACAGCAAATTTTATCATATCCCATTGCTAAGTACTGTGTGAAGCTCTGGGGATATAAGAGCTAAATTTGTTTTTGAGGACAAAGTACTATGGGACACATAGTGGAGACTAAACCCTAGTGGGTGGGATGCTGATGAAGTCTCCTTAGGAAGTGACATTTGAGTTAATTATAAAGGGTGAGGCATAGCTAGGCCAAGAGTGTGGGAGGTGTGGGAAGATTATTCCAAGCAGATTAAAAACAGCTTGTGCAGGGGCCCTAAGGTTAGATGAAATGTAGCATCTTGAAATAAGACCCATGATGCAGGACCGTAGTGAGCAAACAGGAGTGTGGAACTTGCCAAGGTGGGTGAGGTAGGCAGGGGCCAGATCACAGAGGCCTGCGAAGCCTTCCACGTGCGCTCTCCTACTGGGCTGACTGAAGGCCCATGCCCAATGGTGTGCTGAGAGGCAAGCTTCTAAGAGCCAGAAGAGCTCGCTAAGTGTCAACATGTACCATGTGACAAGGTGGCCTCCTCTCTCCTCTGTGGCAGACCTGAGCACACTGTGAGGGAGACAAGCACCAAGCTAACTTTGTTTCTATATCCCACTCCTATATCCAGATACTTGGCTACAACCACTGTGCCTGCAGAACTCGGTGCTCTGAAGGTCCCAATCCACTGCCACCACAAATCACAGTGAGGCTCAGGTGGCAGAGTGACCAACCCCAATTACATTAGTGCTTTAAAGGGGATGATTACCCACATTAAGGTAATAGTGACAATGTGTAAGGAAAGGTGTATGCAGAGAAGGAAAGAAAGGAAGGAATAGTTTGAGATATACCCTGATCTGATCATTGCTATTCATGGAATAGCCTATTATCCCACCATTATCAATCAGTATATGCATGTGGGTGTTTATGTGTGTTGTGTATGTTATATGTATGCATGTATGTATAAAATATATACCTGCATGTGTATGTGTGTATACATGCAAGAGCATATATGTATGTGCCTGATTATGAATGTGTGTGTATAGTCACATTGACATGTATGAATGTTTAAATGGCTCCCAATTACTGAGCACATATGTACATAGTTGCAGACACTCTGCTAAGTACTTTATATGTATAATTTCACTTCACTTTCATAAGGACCCTCAGATATACATTCCCTGTTTTATACCCACTTTTTCGATAAGGAAATAAAAGCTTCGAGAGACTCAGTAGCTTGCTCACAATCACACAGCTATGAAAGTAAATCTTGACTCACCGTCCATCTCTTCCAAAAAGCATTTCTTTTCCTTAGTAGCCCCACCCATTTCTCAGCCCACCCAAACTGTCTTCCACCATCACTATTTTTATGTGTCCAACCTGTTAGACTCCTCATGGAAAAAGTAAGTTGTGTGTACCCTCAGAGGTATCATAAATGCTGAGGTCAGTGTTCATGGGTGCATGCTGATGTCCACAGGTGAGCTGCGGTCTGACCTTCAAGAAAACACCTTTACCTGGGCCACCGTAAGGCCTGCGCTTCTGCCACAGGCTCATGAAGTCAATCTAGATCCAAAGGACATGTCCAAAACTAGGCCCCGCCACCAGGTTGCAATCACAAAACATTCTGCAAAGCACAGGCTGGGACTCCAAACCAACTGAAAGGGTATATAAAAATAGACATGAAGCACTCTGATTTGGAGTGGAGGGGAGAGTTCATCAGAGTGAATGTTACTGCTGCACAATCACAGTAGCTAAAAGATGGATACTAAAGGATCTGTCTCCCTTTACTTATATGCTTTTACATCTAGACTTACCCAAAAGCAGTTTCACTTACCTTTTTAACAGCCAGAGTGCCACTTTATCATTCAGCAGAGATGCCAGGTAATAAGTGAGTATTATTTAAAATGCAAACAGAGTGTAAAGGATGACTGCCAAGAAATAGCTCATCTGGATGCCGCAAAGCTACTGCTGTCTGCCGCTACCAAATGCCTGCAGGAGAGCAAGTTCAGATAGGCCTGTGGCTCTCGAATGTTGGCATGCATCTGAGTCACCCGGGGGACTTTTTAAAGCGCAGACTGCTGGGGCCCACCCTCCAGGTACTCATCTACACATGTGGGTGAGTCCCAAGAACTTGCATTTGAACAAGTTTGCATGGCTGCTGTGGCTTTTGATCCCAGGGCCACACTTTGAGAACCACTGTGATGGGTATTGTTATGTCCAAGCTATTAGCATTTCTAACAGTTAAATGTGAAAAGTGACTAGAACTCTCCTGGACAAGAGGATCCCTTGATCTGAAGAGAGCTGTCCAAGTCATCATGGACACTACAGATTCCTCAAATAAACGTAAGTGGCTTCCCTCTGGAGGCCAACAATCTCCAATACCCTGGAGTTCAGTCCTCCCAGACGGGTAAAGAAAACCTGTGGGCTAGATAAAGGCAGGTGATCGCATCAGGCCATGAAGTGGAAAGTGGCTTTACTGAATTACAGATGTCATGTAGAAATCCGTAGGGCAATCAAGCTGATTTTTTTAAGTAGTGCAGAGAAACCCCAGGAAGATAAAGGTTTGGGCCTCTCTTCTTCCCCCATTGGAAAAGAATAACCCTGTTGGAGGGACTATCGTGCCAAAGAGGTATCTGATAATGAACTGTCTTTACTTTCTATCTCTTTCAAATAAAGCTTGTCAAAACAAACTGTGCCTAACTGCCAAGGACAGGTTTGGTCCGTGGCAAACAACAAAAGAGCTAAACTCAGGAAAATTGTGCTTTTACTGGCACCCTGTTCCACCAGCAGTCCCCGTGTTAAATCACATCCCTATCCCATTTGGCCCTGTTGTCTGCGAATTAGCCAGTCCTGGGGTTAAATCAGTTGCAGAGATGCAAGGCTTGGGAGAGAATGTCTTCCTGAATTGTCCTCCTGGAGAATTGCAAAGGGAGAGGCCACCACACAGGGCCTCGGAAAGACACAGAAAATGACGCATTGTCCGGGAGATCTAGGATAAGTTGACACCCCCTAGGTTCAGCTGAGCCCTGTTAATCCTTCCTACAGTGAGTGTCTATCCTGTCAGGATTTGTGATTGAGAGCTGCTTAAACAGGTGAGAAAATTTCAGGAAGCTAATATGTCCTATCTAATCAAGGCTAAGTGTTCCCTCTTTGCCCAAGCCCTCTTATTTGCATGAGTACCACATGGTAATGGATAAATAATTTTTTCAAGGTTGTTTGAAACGCAGGCCATTCAATAAGTGATCTAGTGCTTGGTTTCATCTAAAGGAGAGGTTACCCAGCAAGTCTCAAGATTCTCGCTCTCATCAGAACCATTTGCAGCTTGGCCCCATCCTTCAGAAACTCAATACAGTACCACAAAAGTAGCTATAGACTAGTTATAAACCAAGGGATTATTTCTTCTCACACACCTGGAAACTCGCTTTTCACCATCTCGGAGACCTGTAGCAATGAGCTCTCGTTACTTAGCACTCCCATCTGTTCATTATTTTATATACACCTTTTAAACTCGTTTTCCTTTGATCTTTGAGACTTTTTCTCTTTGGTCCAGATACACAGTTTATTTACAAAAACTTACCTCTCCCACTTAACACTTAGAAATGGATTTGGGCAAACAGCTTGCACGTGATCCCACTAAGCAGTGGCTCTCAAAGGTGGTCCCAGGACCCACAGCATCAACACCTGGGAAATCATTAGAGATGCAAATTCTCAAGCTCCAGGCACCCAGAAACCTCTGGGGTGGGGACCAGCCATCTGTTTTAACACACCCTCTGATGCAGGCTAGAGTGTGAGAACCACTGTTAGTAGAGGCTATGGGAATAAGGAGTAATTAAAGAGAAAGTTCAGGGTAAAGGCTTCTCTTGACCCATGGGCATATTTTTCTTTAAACTTATGTATTCCTTTTATATTATTTTGCCAAGTAAAATATAACCCCAAATACTGTATATGTTATTTTCTTGTTATGATGGTGTGCTGGAGCCAGCTCCTAGCAGCTTGGTGAGAGCTGATTGTTAAACATTCAAGAAGTCAGCAAGGCAGCTGTTAAACCACTGGTATCTTGCGGCCAGCCACAGGGAGAGTATTTACACCACAGAATTAGCAAATGCTACACATCCGAGCTTTTGTTCAGAGTCAGTTTACCAGCACACCACTGAGTGATTTTTAAAAGTGTTGCATGAGCCCTGGCTGGTGTGGCCCAGTGGATTGAGCACCAGCCTGCGAACCAGAGAGTTGCCAGTTCGATTCCCAGTCAGGGCACATGCTTGGGTTGTGCGCTGGTCCCCAGTAGGGGGCGCGCAAGAGGCAGCCACACATTGGTATTTCCCTCTCTTTCTCTCTCCCTTACCCTGTCTCTAAAACTAAGTAATTAAAGTCTTTTTTTAAAAAAGGGTTGCCATGGTATGTGTTGGTACATGAGGCAGTGACAGAAAAAGAATCAAAAGTTAAGGAGTTGGGATTTGGACCTAGACAAGAGGGCAGGAAGAAGTATGCACAGAAGGGCAAACCAGTCCCAGGAAAAGGTCAGAAAGCCAGTAGTGGAGACTTAACTGGATGCTTAGGATAGCCAGACCAGGAGCAGGTAGATTATGGAATGAGACAGAGCAAGTTTAATATAATTTTATATTTGGGAAGTATTCCAAACATATCATTTTATATCCTTTTTTATTTTTATTTTAAATAAGTTTTATCCTCACCCGTGGATATGCTTATCAATTTTAGAGAGACGGGAAGGGAGGGAGAGAGAGAGAAACATCAATGTGTGACAGAAACATTGATCAGTTACCTCTCGTACATGCCCCTATGGGACCAAACCCACAACTTAGGCATGTGACCCACCAGAATTGAACCCACAACCTTTTAGTTTATGGGACAATGTTCCAACCAACTGAGCCACACTGGCCAGGGCTTGTTTTGTATTCTTGACTGGTGGTGATGTCTTGATTCATTCATTCATTCATTCAGAGGATATCTATCAAATGTCTACTGTATATCAGGTATTGTGGTAGGCTCTAATGACACAGCAGTGAATAACACAAAGTCTCTATCACACAGCTTGCAGTTTATAGACAATAACATAAAGCTAATTACACATAATTTAGTATTCCAACAATGATAAGGACTAATTTCATGTAAGTGTTCGTAAGAGGCTATTTGATACAAGATGCTCAGGGCAAGCTTCATTGACAAGGTGACATTTGAACAGAGACCCAAAAAAAGTGAGAGAGCAAGTCATTGTTGGGAAACAATTCTCCATGGGTCTTGTGCATTTTTGCACAATTCAGGAGCAAAAGCACTAACTGCCTTTGATCTGGGTAGCTTCTCAAGGGTGTTTATATAGCAAAGCCCATGGAAGGCAAAGATAATGTCCCTCTCCAAAGTTAAGCACATGTTCACTTACTGTCCAGTATAATCAAGATAATGTTCTCCCTAGAGGAAAGGACAGCCATGCTTAATCCCCATTTTAAATGATTTAGGTTTACTAATCTCAGGGTTCCTCTCCTATCAAACAATCCTGCATATGCTGGTACCATTTGCCCGTCTTATGGGAATTGGGACTCGGGGAACCAGCACAAGAAAATGCTGATACTCTACCTATAGATATTGCTGTCGATAATAAAGTCCTTTGTCTCTGACCCAGGAGTGTCATGTCTTCTGCCAGCATCCATGAAACTGTGGCAGATTAACTTCATAGCTTGAAAACAAGGTAAAATATCAGGGCCTTCAGAGTTTGTGACATGCATGAGAATAAATGAAGGAAGGGTGGTCCAGGCAGGAGAAACAGCAAGTGCAAATGCCCTGAGGTAGATGATAGTTTCCCCCAACCAGACTCTCCTCTGTGGTTTGCCCTGGCGCTTTATAGCAGTATAAATTACCCTGTCTCATTCAACTCACTTTATCTAATTCTAAATTTTGGGATGCCACCACTTCTTGCACAAGATCTGTGATTGTCAACACAGCAGGAAAGAGGGAGCATCTCCCATGCCACCCCTACTCATCATTCCAAAGGGAGTCATAGAAAAACTTGTAATGCCCAGAACAGACACTACAGAAAGCAAAGGGGGACAGTGACCAACACCACTAGGCAGCAGCTAGGAACCCAGAGTTCAATGAAAGAAAAATGGAAAAAAATAAGAAATAAGAGGAGTTATATCCTCAAACAGGAAGGTGTCAATCTTAGAGTATTTGTGTGTAAAGCCATGACCAATCACAGCAAACCTAGCCACAATCACAACAGAGAAAAAAATTAGGATAACCTGACTTATATAAAGACGATGGGAGTTGAAGAAAACAGCATCTGGTATATAGATTCTAACAGCCACATTTGAATGCATTTTGATTTTTTTTTTTCAGAACACATCTCCAATTTGATCATGAAAGTCATTGAAAAGAGAATTCTATTCACAGACATTTGCATTATGAATCACTCCTTAGAAATGACTCAGTTCCACCCCAGCCAGAGTTGCTCAGTGGTTGGAATGTCATCCTGTAACCGAAAGGTTGCAGGTTTGATTCCCCGTCAGGGTACATACCTAGGGTACAGGTTCATCCCAGGTCTAGATGCTTACGATCCCCAGTCCCAGAGCGGATCCCCAGTCTGGGTGCGTACGAAGGCAACCGATCAATGATTCTCTCGCATTGATGTTTCTCTCCCTTTCCCTCTCTCTCTAAAAAAAAGCAAATAAAATGTCCTCAGGAGAGAATAGAACAAGAAATGACTCAGTTCCCTAAAATTAAATGTCAGTATCTCACAAGGAACAACATCTCTAAAATTCCCTACTTCCATCTTTTAAAAACTTTTGAACACACCTTTAGTTTTTCAGTGTAAAAAATAAAAGGAGTATACTCAGCTAAGTCTGAGAAAATAGTCAACACTTTCCTATGTATCATGATTCAGTTTGCCAGCCACTCTGCTGCTGACTAATCTTAAATGACAAAAGCAGATTGATACTGTGATTTCTCTTTTAAAATACTTTTTTTTCTCTCCTACCTCCAAAGAATTTACTTCCCTCCTCCATAATTTTTACAAGCTCACCATCCCAATGAGTAATTTGAGTGTGTGTGTACCTGGGAGTAGACAGTCATTGCAACAAACTAGATGTTTCTGTCCACCAAATTCATATGTTGAAACCTAACCCCAATGTGATGGTATTAGAAGGCCATTGGGAGGTGATTAGATCATGAGGGTGGGGCCCTTATAAATGAGATTAGTGCCCCTATAAAAGGGATCCCAGAGAGCTCTCTCACCCCTTTTACTACATGAGGACACAGCAAAAAGATAGCCATCTATGAACCAAGAAGCTGACCTGCACTGAACACCAAATCTGCCAGTGCTTTGATCTTGGACTTCCCGGTCTCCAGAATTGTGAGAAAGAGAAGTTTGTTGTTTGAGCCACCCAGTCTCTGGTCTTTTTGTAGAGCAGCCCCCACAGACTAAGATAGTGGTATATCCACATAAATGGTTTCAAGCCCAATTTGATCCCGAGGTCATCAATCCACTTTCCTGCTCCTATACAGAATGCAGCAAAACTGGCTACATTGATATTTGCCATGTTTTCAAGACCTTCAGTAAACAGCCTCTTGCCATGTGTTAGAATAGTCTTTTAAGAGTTTCTGTAAAGAATAATTTAGTTACTACCTTGACAACTGCTGTGCTTTTGGAAACAAGGACAACTGGAAACACCCTAAATGCCCCCAAATAGAGGAATGGTTAAATACCTGAGGCTACCAGCATATGGGCAGACACCTTGTTACCATTCAAGGGATAGTGTAGAATATTAATGACATGAAAAGATTGTCATCTTTTATTAAAAGTAAGGGAATTATGGAGCAGCATATGCAGGGTAATCCCATTTTTGTTTAAAATATTACATGCATATATATACCCCATGTGTGCACAAAATGTATATTAAGCACCTATTACATGCCAGGCACTGTGTTAGGCTCTGAGAACCAGTGGTGGGAAGACAGACATAATTTCCACACTCATGAAGCTTACAGTCTGGCCAAGAAGAGAAACATTAAGTAAATAAGTATAGAAACCATTAGTTAATTGCAATTAGTTAATTGCTGCAGACATTCTGCTCATCCTGTCCATTTCAGTTCTGTCAAGTCCCTCTGTGACAAGGTTTGAGGACATATTCTGCTTCCTAAGTTTTCATACGAGCGTATTTATATCATAAGACCAACAAGAGAAATTTTAGAATCCCTGGGGAATCGTTTCTCATTGAGCATGCCTTCCCATCAAGAACAACCTTGTATTGACTGGAAATCCTCACTCCTCATCTCCTTCTTGCCAAGCTAATTATGTGAATTGTTTTAACCTTCCCTTATAGGTTTTATTTTCCAAGCCCTAAATCATCTTCATTGTCCTTTTATGAACTGCCTCCAAGTTTTCCATGATTAATGCTTGCTCATTAGATGCAGAACAGATTTGTGGTCAGATGCACTCCAGTAAATTGAAAGGCTTTGGTTTGGTCAAAGAAGGGCTGCAGCCAGTACACAATATATATCATCTGCATCTATGATAAACATACCTCTTAAAGTTGGGTTCTCCATAAAAATATTCAATCTTCCCATTTCTTTCTAATTAAGATCTTCTTCCCATCCTCAAAGGCCTGGGTTGCATCCACGCTCTCTAAATAATGTGTTTCATTTCTTTAAAAACAGCATCTCCCTGAAGCAGCGTTACACAGACATTTCACCATGGGTTGTTTTTTTTGTTTGTTTGTTTGTTTGTTTTTTCTGTCCAAGCCTGTCAGCAGATTTGCTACTGCTCTGGCCATCAGACACAATGCCTCAGGTCCAAGCACTTTTACCGGCACAGCAGCATTTTTATTTTATCCCTGGAAAGCAAGTGAAGACACTGCTTTTCCCAAGTGACCTGGATGATTTTCTGAGTGTCTAATATTTCTTGGGTGTTTTTTCAAAGATTTTATTTATTTACTTCTTAGAGAGAGCACAAGGGAAGGAGAAAGAGGGAGAGAAACATCAATGTGCAAGAGATACATAGTTTGGTTGCCTCTCACACACCACCTACTGCGGATCTGACCCACAACCCAGGCATGTGCCCTGACTGGGAATCAAACCAGCAACCCTTTGGTTCGCAGGCTGGCACTCAATCCACTGAGCTACACCAGCCAGGTTTTATTTTCCAAGCCCTTGGGTACTTAACATGGATGTAATAGTTCTTTTGCACAACTAAGCAAGAAGAAGTTCCTATGTTCCAATAACTGACACCTAAATGGAAAGAGTCCAAACAGGTGGGTATAAACATGAAGATTTCACCCTGGCTGGTGTAATTTTTATTGTTATTATTATTTTATTATTTCACCTGTGGATGACAACACTCCTCTGCTGATAGATTTATGGCAATTCAAATGGCCTTCTTGAAGCCAGAAGATTCTTACCTCTTGTGTTTTCAGACATCTTTATGGAAGTCACTGGGATGGATGAGAAAAACCTCACACTTTTTCGGTAATACCATCAGGATTTATTTAAATGCCCTACAGTGAACATAACTCAATGAAGACGTGGAGACCTCTCTGCTACAAACGCCTGGAGATCAGAAATGTTACCCTGCATTCATTATGTTTCTTGCTTCAAGATTTGAAAAAGCCAAGAAAATGCTGGTAAGATGTGGATTCTCCACAGTACATTGAAAGGTCTTCTCAGTTCTCATGTTTGAGTATCTACGTAGCAAGTTCAAGTACACTTCCCATACACTTCCAGTTCTCTATTTATAAATAGGAAACAAATCTCTATCACATCAGAACCATTTGATGAAGATGAATAAATTGTGTCAAGCATGGTCTTTGTCTCAATATATAGGCATTGAAGTAAATAAACAGGCTTTACTCTACTTCAAACAATAGCCGACATCTTGAAGACACTGGATTCCAGCTTCTCCTGACCTAGACTGAGGTAGCCCAGAGTTTCTGAACTTTATCCAGGTTCCTTTCCTTAATTTTACCCATGAGTAACCTATCAAAGTAAGTTACATGAGATATTTATAAGCTCCAAATATGTGCTGAGAAAAGTTTCTCTTTGTCTTGAACTCCTTTATCACCTTTGTCCTTAGAGCATAATTTAAACGACATAACTATTGGCTCATGGATCTAATAAACTTGGCAAGCCTTTAAAATGTCATAGTCCTGCAGGCTTCCTAACAAGACAAAACAGACAAACTTACAGCCACCCTGATTATCCAATGACAAATTTTCCTGCCAACCAGGACTAGTTTGGGATCCTTTGCTTCCAGTTTGATTTAATCCCAGAACCATTCCAGTATCATAACATTATACCTGTAAACAGAACACTGAAACAGGGTTGAGAATTGCAAACTGAGCTGCTCAAAAGTACTGGTGACCTTTTGGTTCTGCCACTAAGACAGCTCACACCAGCTTCTAAGTGTACCAACTTGCTCTGAATGGAACTAGTATCTCACTCTCATTCTCTTCCACTTACATTATCACCCTTACTCCCTTTCTACTCCCAGTACTTCATGAGCCACCCAGATCCTACTGTCCACCAGTCCCAGGCAACCACTAATCTATTTTCTATCTCTGTAGATTTGGCTATTTTGGATATTTCATATAAATGGAATCGTACAATATGTGGCCTTTTGCGACTGGCTTCTTTCACTTCGGATGTTTCCACAGTTCATTCAAGCTGTGACATGTATGAGCACTACATTCTTTTTATTGCTGAATAATACTCCATTGTATGTATAGACCACATTTTTCTTTATCCATTCATCAGCTGATGAACATTTGGGTTGTTTTCACTTTTCGACCATTAGGAATAATTCTGCTATGACATTGCATGTACAAGTATTTGTGTGCATATATGTTGTTATTTCTCTTGAGTATATGCCTAGGAGTGAAATTGCTGACTCCTATGGTAACTCTATGTTTAACCTTTTTAGGAACTGCCGAACTCTTCCAAAGAAGCTGCACCATTTTAAATTCCCACCAGCAGCATGTGAGGGTTCCAAAGTTTCTGCATCCTCTCCATCAGTTGTTATTATCTGTCTTTTCATTATGGCCATCCTAGCCAGAGTGCCATGGTATCTCATTGTGGTTTTCATTTGCATTTCACTGATGACTAATGAAGTTGCGCACCTTGTCATGTGCTTGCTGGCCATTTATATACCTTCTTTGGATAAATGTCTATTCAAACCCCTTGCCCTTTGTTAAACTGGGGAATTGGATTATGTCTTTATATTATTGAATACTAATATTTCTTTATGTATTCTGCATATAAGTCCCTTATCAGAGATTTAATTATAATCTAAGATAATATTTATTGGGAATCTACCCTGCGTCAAGCATATACTAATTGCCTTGCAGTTATTATCTCATTAAATGCTTGCAACAAATTGATGGGATTAGGTACTTTAATTATCATTTATATTTATCGATAAGAAAACTGAAGCACAGACACCCTAGCTTACACCGTTAGTAAGTGGTAAACCCAGAATTTGATTCCATGCAGTCAGATTCCAGAACTCACCTCTCACTCAGTGCCATGTAGATTTACATAGGCAGTCTCATCCTTCTACATCAAGAAGGATGTGGCCAATAAAGCTTATAATGTACTTATTTCACTGGATGTTATAAGAAGGGATATGATTTCATTAGAGAAATATGTTATAAAAAATTCCTCAACCTATGTTCCATATCACTTTGGCCCTGCGAATTACTACTTCAACAGTGTTTGTGAACAAGTAGCCTAGGAAATGTTGCATGTCCTACCCCTCCCTGGAAGACCCATAAGGCATCTAAATACATTAAAGTCTAGGGGAATTCCTGCAGTAAAAAAATTAATTAACCTTTTGAGTGATCACCCACTTGCCAAACCTATATACCCACAAAACCTCAAACTCTCATAATATGTTTTAGGAAAAAAACATGGAAAATAAATGTATGGTCCATAGGAGGAGGCTAGACAATCAGTCTGTGTTTCTAAACTATACAATCGCCCGTGCTATCTGATGCCCTAAAGCTTCAGGGACTGAACAAACATATGTAAGCTCAAATCAAGACCTTGACCTGCTTCCCACTTTTTCAGCCCTGTTTTACATGCATAAGATCAACATCTTAAAAGGTGAAAAACAGTCTGTCATTGCTCAGGTAGCTATTGTCCACATCTCTCTCCAAATTTTACATCTCTGGCTCATCGGTACAGAACAAACCTCTTCAAGTTGCTAGTTATTTTTATTGTGAGTATCCAGTTTTCCATTTCCTTCCCTGTCATTGCTTTTCTGTGGACAGGAACCATTTGTGTCATTCAAAGTGTGTTCACTTATCCCTGTCAGATATTGTTTCAGAGTGCCAGACATGTTCCCTAACTTGTAAGTGGATTACATCTTGAAGCTGAGGACCAAGAAATGTATATATAAGCTGTGTGAACTGGACATTAAACAAAGCCAAATATCTGCATTTTAATTTTAACAGAAGTGAGAGGCAGGGATATGAAGATGTGTAACTTCCAAGAAGAATACTTCTACAATAGTATCTATCATATACTGTTACAGAGCTAGCCATTTGAGATGACTGGCACTTCTTGATTTAGTTGTTTTAGAAATGCCACTTAGAAATAATTCTGAATTTGATGCATTAATAATAGTGATTAACAATGCAGCTTTCAGATGGATACTGCTTAGGCTCTGATATTATCAGTTAGCTCTTGCTGTATAACAAACTGCACCAAATTCAGTACCTTAAAGCAACAATCACTTATTCTTACTCATCTATCTGTGGGTCAGCTTGGGTGGCTCTGCTGATCTAAGCTGGGCTCAGCTGGGCTTGGTTTCATGCTATTGTTTGGTCTAGGTCTACTCAGCATGTCTCTCTTCCTGTTTGGATAAGGGGGTTTAACTGGTTCATGTTCTTCTCATGGTAATGGCAGAAATGCAGGAGGACAAACCCAATCACATGAGCACATTCCAAGTCTGTGCTTGCATCATTTCTGCCAATATCCCATTGGACAATTCAAGTCTATGGTCAAGCTCAAAGGCAACGAGTGATGAAATACACTCCACCCACCATGAGACTAAAGCAAATCACATAGCCAACCCCCCCCCCCAGCAATAGGATGGGCAAGTATACATCTCCCCGGTGAGAACATGAGTATTTTTGAACCTTAATCCAATCTTCCACAGGCTCCAATCTTGTTTTTGCCACTTATCAGCTATGTAGCCTTGGACAAGTGTCTTAACCATTCTGTTCCTCAGTTTTATCTTCTGTAAAATGGGGATGAAATAGTCCTTACATTACAGGGTGTTTGTTAGAAGTGAATGAGGAAATGCATGTAAAGCATTACTTGATTATCTAATACCACCATCAACAGTTGCAAGAATAATATAAATATTATAGAGATTCTATTTCTCTATAAATAACATGCCCCAGGAAATGAAACATGTCCCAGGAAGTGAAACAAGTGCTCCCTAAACATCAAATGCAAATAAAATGCCAAAGCATTTTTACAATGGCTAAAAGAAATACAGTTTCGATTTGGAAAATGTCTACCTTAATACAATGGAAAATCAGAGTGAGAAACCAAGGCCATGTTGGATGCTCTGACCCAGTACTAACCTTATAACAACCTTTTAGAGAAACCAAATTAAATATATATATATGTCTTAGTTATCTGTATATAATACACAACATTTTATTAACATTTTTACCTAAAGTTTGGAAAGCTGAATTACCCAGAGGGTTGTATCAGTTTTCCATCTCACTTTGTATAAATTTGCAAAATAGGGAGAGAAAGGTACAGTATATTTTCATTATAACCAGTATTATATGGGAAAACTTTTAAGACTATTAAATAAGCAATTATATAGGAATTTTGCTAAAAGTAGGAGAGCTAACAATAAAGCATCCTACATAGAAAGAAACCTAGTGTGGTCTGTTTTTTCATAACTTAGTTGTAAAAGTAATTCAACCCAAATATATCCACTTTTTCTAAGAAACTGACGTAAAACTGAATCAACTTCCGGAGTATACATTCTACCCATTTGCCTCCTACTCAACTTGAATTCTGAATCCTTCTTCCTCCTCAGGACTTCTGAAGATCTTACTATCATTCCCACTGATTCAATACTTACCTACAGCTCTGAATTGTGACAAACCATGTTTTAGATAATTTAAACATAGTTCAGTCCCTAACACAAATGGAATCAAGTCAATAGCTAATGTCTCTTCAAATTGACCTAATCACTTAGCCCAGTAACTTGGGCATAGAGGGTATCCCATAAAATATTTGACTAATTGAACCAGTGTCTACAAAATGACCCATTCCTTTCTGACCACAGCAGGTGTGCAAGCAATATCCAGAGAACTTTTATTAATGACTAGCAAAATCATCATGTTTGTTTGAATAGGTAAAAGCTGCCTGCATCTTCTCTACCTAGTCAGATCGGTACTTCTAGTTCTGCTTTTCATATTTAGCTGTAGGGTCAAGTACAGATTAAACCTTTTAGACTAGTCTAATTCAGCTACAAATATATAAATGCATCAATAAAGAATCCCCACAGAAGGACTATTATGAATCTAATTTCACTCAGAAGTTCGAACCAAAAGCATGAATAGCATCCTTGATTCTGAACATACTGCTGCCCTACCCACCCACCCACACATACATCCTTAATCACCAAGGTCTGTTAATCCTGTCTCCTAAATATTTCTTGAATTCTGAACATCTCTCTCTCTCTCTTTCTATTGCCACTATTAATTACTGCTGCTCTTTTAGATTATTGCGACTGTCACCTACCTCTCCTTGATGAGGGCTTGCCATGTTCCAGTCCATTATTCATAATACAAATTTAATTGTGATAGGTCAGAGAAAAAATGACCACAATATTCATAGCTCCTCCCATCAAGCCATAGAATCTATTTCTCCACTCCTTGAATCTGACCTTGACCACGTGACATGCTTTGGCCAATGGGACGTTAATAAACAGGATACAATCAGAGGCTTCAAAAGCATCACATGTTGGTGCTTGCCCTCTTTTGCTGCTGGGAACCCTTCAGCCATTGCAAGAACAAGCCTGAGATACCTATTGGAGGAACCATGTGGAGACAGATTCCAGCTAACCTACCTGAGATCCCTGAGATAGCCTTCCTAGACCATGCAGTCTCAGCTGAGCTGGCCTAAACCTAAAGAGTACCCCAGCCTACCCACAGATTGATGATAAATAATAAAAACCTATTAAGTCTATTGGCTTAACCACTAAGATTTGGGGCAGTTTATTTTAAAATGAAAGCTAAGCAATCTTTCCCCCCCCAATTAAAATCCCAGAATAGATTCCCCTAAGATAAAGCCCCAAACACCTTAACTTACTAAAATTTGTCCCTTCATAATTTGGCTAAAATCTATAGTCTCATCTCCCACCATTCCCTCTTGCACCCTCTCAACTTTTGCCACATAATTAACATTTTTTAAACCTCTAAACCCCTATCTAATAATAAATCAGTTTCATTTATGTCCCTGACTAATTCCCTTTATTCTCTGAGTCCTTCCTGCATCCTGGTAAATAGCCATTTCTTGTTGATTTTAATTTATTAAACATACACTACTCAATTTTCAGTGCCCTGTAGGAAGCTCTTTCACTGTATAATAAAAAGTTGCTGCTGTTTATTCATATTTTAATGATACTGTGAATACAATGGTTCATATTCTGACTCCTATTCTTAGAGAAATGGTCTCTGTTGGATTCTCACTGCCATTCATTTTTCTACTTATTGTTGGACTTTGCTATTATGATAATAACTTCACATACATCAAAATAATATCATCATGGGCCAGTGGCTTTATTCAAAAATGAGCCACCTTGTCAATTTGTTTCCTCATATATTCAATAACAGAGCTTACAACATGATGAATGTTTTAATTAAGTCCCACATGTATTTGTATCTCCATGTAGAAAGTCAGTAGTCCTCAAAATACTGAACTCATTACTCTTCTCCAAGCTCTTCTAAGCTAATCCACCATCACTTGGTCAAAAGTAGTCATATTTCTTCAGGCCAAAACACATATGCTGTGTATATATGGGAAATTCCCATTGATTTAGTTGGTAGTTACTGGTTAGCCTGATAACTGTATACAATCAAACTAGACCATTCTGGCTCTAACATTGATAGCCAGAGACAGCAACCTCAGATTCCTCCTTGGAGAGCTAGTCCATATTCATCCAAACCACTCTCTCATTTGCAAACCCTAATTTCCATGAAACCTAGCAGAAAGGAATAAAGAATCTCCTCTGAAGTCCAGGTACTTGGACAAGTGTTCATTCATATGGCTGAAATGGCATCCTATTTCTCTATCCCACTGCCCACGCACAGCAAGCCAGTTTTCATGAGACTATTACATTTCCACAGTGATGCTGCTGGCAGAATGTGACTGCAAGGGGACAAAATTAATGTGATCCAAGAAAGGGGTCACTTTGACAAGCTTTTTTTTTTTTTTTTTACTGTTTCCTTGTCATCCACCCACTGGGATCACTACTGCAACTCTAAGGGACCCTCCTATGCTGACCAGCTAAATCAGCATACAAACCCTCTGTGCTGAAAAGGAGACTGTTTTTTTTTTTTTAAATAGCCCCTTTTGGTTTTATAGCTAAGTTACAATTATGTTGTGCAACACATTTATATGAACAGCCTAGCTACACTCCTTTATTAGACCAAAATTCATTCACAGAGTCAACAAATGTTTACTCAGTGCTTGCTAAGTGGCAACCATTTCTTTTTTTCTCAAATAATTGAATGAAACTCACACCATGATTTATATATACTCCAGTTAATGTGCCTCCTATTCCACAAAATTCACCAAAAGTCTTCCTACATCCATCATCCTCTTTAAAAACCCATACCCGGTCACCAAGTCTTGTCAATATAATCTCCTAAGTACTCCTGAACTCTGCCCTTTGTTCTCCATCTCTACTCCCACCACTGAAATCCAGGCCAGGATTTACCACCATCCCCTAGTGTGTCTTCACACCTCCATCTTCTCCCCTTAAGCTCATAATGGCCATCTAAAAAGCAAACATGTACATATTACTCCCAGCCTAAAATCCCTCAAAGACCTCCCATTCTATAAATCTCCACATCCTAGGCAGGGCCTAAATGCCCTTTTGTCACCACCCCCAAGACTTTCCCTCCCTTTTGGGGGCTGTATTGTGAACTTCCAGGAGTTTGGGAAGTGGGCAGCATGGCATAAGAAGTGCCATGGGCCATGCCAGATTCCCTCTCCCACCAAATCTCTCTTACTCCTCTCCGTCCCAGCTCATTTAGATATCAGGGGTAGCCAGCAAAGGATTATGCAATCGTTGGCTTCCATCAGCTAGAGAAGCAGTCTTGGGCAAATGATAAAAGAATTGGCTAAATCATTGGCTTTTCTCAGTCTTTGCTTCACTTAAGCTGAAAATCAATGATCAAGAATTGACTCATGAGCTACCATACATGCTCAGAGTAGCTTCTGTTGTCCACACAGTTCTAGAAACCTAACAAGCAGCTCCATAATTTGGGGCCAGGGGGCTAGCATTGAGAAGCTTCTACCCTAATCATAAAACTCCTTGAAATATACTTTGAAAATTTAGCAAATCGATACATTTCCCTTAAACATCATTTTCTTTGTGGTGAATATGAAAATTATTGGCCAAGCAACTGCATTGGGGGAAATTACATAATTAATTTTATAAGAAAGAAGTTATATTTTACCTTTACATATACCACTTAGTCACAATGGGGGCTATGTGAGAGAAAAGTATAAATCAAATCAAATGGCCCTGGTTGGTATGGCTCAGTGGATTGAGCACGGGCCTGCAAACCAAAGGGTCTTCAGTTCGATTCCCAGTCAGGGCACATGCCTGGGTTGCAGGCCAGGTCCCCAGTAGGGAGGGTGTGAGAGGCAACCGCACACTGATGTGTCTCTCCCTCTCTTTCTCCTTCCCTTCCCCTCTCTCTAAAAATACATAAATAAAATCTTTTTTAAAATGTCTTTCATATAGATTAACAACAGCTATAAGATGGTGTTTAATTGGGATTTCAGCTGAGACACTAGGATATCAGATACCAAAGTGACTTGTAAGACAAACTACCATGAGGAAATTTCATAGCAGAAGAATGAATGCCAGTTAGATATTTCATCTACATCAAGGATATAAATGGAAAGCATTGGAAATTAAGAGAATTTGTAAGGAGAATAATTTTTGACTTTTTGGAGAGGACTGAACTCTGAGTCTCACCCTTGTGCCTGTAAGGGGATGGGGCACTGCCTCCCATCTCCAAGCCAGGTATGATGGGCTCCACAGGCATCACTTGGAGAGCTTAATATGTCAGCCAATGAAGTGGCGGTTGACTTTAGAGAGCCCATGTAGCAGGAGACAACAGATTAAAGGGCTACTTTCCCCTTCAATGACAGGTCAGACGTGTACAAATCCCAGGGAGCAGCTGAGAACTCTGCTCAAGAAAGCAGCCTGTCAGGGTGCAGAGCCTACAGCACTAAGAGGCTGTGGAGTGTGTGACCAGGGCAGAGACTGAGAGGGGATGGGGCAGCTGGCTGAAGGAGGAACACTTGGAATCAAGGAAGGCCCAGCAAGGCGTCTCTATAGAACCCACAAAAATGCTCTGAGAGAATCATCTTCAAACATTTGACCAGAGATCACAAAGGCACCCGGAAACAGGGCCAACAAATAAGAACTCTCCTGTTCCTCTTTCCCTTTGCTCTTCTCATGCTCTGATTACAAAGGGGTCAGAATCCCTAGGCAGCAGGCTGAGGAAGAGAGGCTGGGAACAAAGAGACATTTCACTTTCAATCAGGCTTGGACAATCTGGGACGGGACAAATGGAACTGAATTGAGATCAGGGGCTGCAAATCGAGGCACCTGAGAACTTGTCTTTTTTCTATGAGTAGCCAGGAAATCTTGGGACTTGACTGAATTTTTAAATAATCACTGCAGAAGAATATTTTCAAAACAAACAAATAAATAAACACCTAATGAGAGACCAAAAAAAACAGAAATGCCAGTGCTTTGTGACTTCATCCCAAGATTCTTGTCTATTTGTTGTACCAGTTACATAGCTAACATTTTTAAAAGTTGCATGGGCCAAGAATTTGTCTAAACTTTTTATGCATAATTTAACTAAATCCTTATAACTCCATGAGTAGGTCCTATAATTATCCCCCATTTTATCATTAAAGAAAACTAAGATCCAGAGACATGAAGTAACTTATCCAAGATCACATACATATTAAAGTCAAATCCAGTCTATTTGACTCCAAAACCCATGCGGTGACACATTACCCTGGTGAGTTATTGGCAAACACTTCGGTATACAGAGGACAACTCTCAAATTATCAGGACTGGACTATCAAACAATCGTTAACATGAATATAGTGCACACATAGGAAAAAATGTCAAAATACAGTCTTTAAAATCAAAATGGCAAGCACAATCCTTGATCTTTTTATTACTTGAGGCTTACAGCAGCTAAAAGGTTTCAACAACGTTATATTGCATACAAATTGCAGATTAACCATGTCAGTGGAGTGTCCCCATGTAATCGCCATAGTATTCTATTGTAGAATAACAGCACAGGTCCTGATCCCTAGCTCTTGGTAAATACGGGTAGCTGGAATCTATTAATGGTAAGGGCTTAACATCCCCTACACATGGTCTTGGCCTGAAAGCGAGTTTTCCAAGGCCTGACATCAATAGAAACTTCTTTGCTGTAGATTTGTTCTTATGAATTGGGATAAGCAGAATGGGCATACAGTGACCACAGTTATTAGGGAATGCTTTCAACAACTAACGTTGACTGGAGGTGGGAGAGGGTTATCCAAACAACTCAGCTGCACATCTCCGCTAACTGTGACTTAATCCTAACTTATAGAAGCACCTGTGTTATTTGTCATGGCTCTTAGTCTTGCCAAGGACACCAAACGATGCCAATGGTGCAGGGGGTGAGGGGAGAGAGTTCAACAATGCATGTCAATCTCTAGAAGGATTAGGATGATGTAGGCTCATTTGTACAAACATCCTAGAAGACTACATTTAGCATCTGCCTTCCCAGAAACAAAATTCTACAGCATCATCTACCACCCCACTCCTCATGGCAGGCTTAACTTACCTCAGGGGACTAGGCTGTATTTTCTTTTCTCCTCTGCCTTCCCTGGAATGGATAGTTCCTTCTTCCTTTTTTGGAAATAAAAATTGGATTGTGCTTTACGACTGAGAAGCTCTTAACAAAATTGTTAGTTGCACAACTTCTTTTGGTTTCCTTTCATTGACACGTCAAAATGTAAATCATCTTTCTGCCCAGGCTCAAGGCAAAGGGGCACAAGATCATCTACTCTTCCCTTCACTTGTCCCCTTGGCCTGCCCTCCTCCTTTTACATTGTGATTCTATCCATCCTCTCTCCATTGCCCTATCCAGAGATGGGGGCAATCGCCAAACTGTTACATTTCACATAACCAAGAATTAAAAGCGTATCTGAATTAAAAGCATTTCCTGGGACTAAGGAAAGATTGCTCCGCCTTCCACGATGAAACAAAGGTTATGTTAAAACATATACTGCCAAAAAAAAACCAAATGATATCTGTGGACTTAGCTAAGGAATTAGAATCTGAAAATGTGTAATTGTGTCCCCAAGAATTCTGAATCCTTCGCCCTTCTCTGAGAACCGCTATGCAGATCTTTGAGTGACAGACAGTGCGGTACAAGACACGCTTTCAATTCTGCTCGCCTCTTTCTTTGCAACAGACAACATCGGGCTGACAGAATGCAACTGAAACATAATTTAGATGGGAAAATACAAGACGTTTTCCCAGGAAGTGGGGCGGGGAAGGGGGGAAGGGCAGGGACATGGCTTGATTCAGACAGCAGAGGGCGCAGCTTACACATCTAAGTATAAAGGAGCCTTCCCTGGAAGCTGTAAGGGCTCCTGCTATTTTTTGGTCATAAATTTCACATTTTCGAAAAGCATATCCAAGCTCCCGTGGACAAAATTCTGCTGTAGTCATTCATTTCTCTCCTCTTGTTCAAATAATATCATTTTCTACTGCCCCCAGGTCCAGCCACTCAAACCGCCACTTTTCTGCGCCTGGCTCTGGCATGGGAAAGAGAATGAAGATAAACTCCCTCAAAAGAAAAACAAACAAACAAACAAAACATAACAACAACAACAAAAAAAAAACAGGTTCGCAGAAAGGGTGACCTGTATTCCCAAACAGCCTTCATTTGTTTGAGAGACTTGCACCTAGGATTTCTTGATCAAAGCTAATGCGCTGTAAATTTCTTCATTTAACAGACTTAGTCTGTTCAACTCTTGACACTGGGAATTGGGATTTCCCAGAACTATTAGCACTGCACAGTAGGCGCTCCTCGCCGGCCAAGAACGGGGGATTAACAGGTATTTGTCTCAGCTAATTTCACTCTCTATACTGGGTCTATAGAGACTGGGGCTTCTTGGCGGAGTGTGTGCCACCCTGCTAATTGGCTACGAATGTAACTACTCCAGCATGCCAATGGAGCGCGGGGTAGTCCACAGTTTTGAGGCAAATGAATCCTTACACTGGGCATTCAGGAAAGTTGCTGGGCAGCACTGTAATTATAAACGGTTCATTTGCCAACTTTTACTCTCGCTGACTGTCAAACTCTCACCCCTGTAGACCATGTCGTCATCGTTCGAAAAAATTATGCTGAATAACAAGTGCAAGTGAAATCCCGTAGCAACAAAGAATTTCCATACATTCTATCCGGGATGCATTTGCAGAATCAAAGGTCCTGGAGGTAGCTCCCATAAAACACAAAATTCCCTGAGTCAGATAAAATAACGATATGCACTGAGATATTTACAGACTATATAAATCATTTCGGGAAGAAGACTGGAAATAGAGAGTTGTTAGTCCCTTTTCACATGCCCTATTCTCCCCCTCCCTGCTGATAATCAGACTCTCTTAATGATGGATCCTACTTCTAAAGTTTCTGAGATAGGGATTGAAGAGTCAAATGTTAGATAGTATATGTATCTATTGTGATATAACAAATTATCCAAACTTTACCTGCTGAAAACAAGAAACATTTATTGTCTCATAGTTTCTGTAGATCAAAAATCCAGGAGTGATGTAGATGAGCAATATTGACTCAGCCTCTCATGAGGCTGCAAGTGTGAGCCACGTCAAAAATCAATTACATGCCTGTTGGCAGACCCTAGGAGATCCCATTCCAAGCTCACTAATGTGAGCCTCTCCTCAATCCTGCTTCATAACATGGCAACTGGCCTCTCTCATGTTGTGAACTGAATATTTGTCCCCTCAAAATTTATAAACAGAAGTTCTAACCTCCTGTGTGGCTGTATTCGCAAATGGGACCTCAAAGGAAGTAATTAAGGATAAATGAGGTCATGAGGGTGGGGCCCTGATCCAATAGGATTAGTGACATTTTAAGAAGAGACGCCAGACGCTCTTTTTCTCTCTCCACACTCATATGAAGAATATGTGTAAGCATACAGCAAGATGCCAGCCTCCTAGAAGCCAGGAAGTAGGTCCTCACTTAAAATTGACCAGCACCTTGATCTGGGACTTCTAGCCTTCAGAATTGTACGAAAATAAATTTCTGTTGTTTAAGCCACCCAGTGTGTAGTATTTTGTTATGGCGGCCCAAGCAAAATAATACACCCCAGAACCAGCAGTCTAAGAGAGAGAATTATGAGGTGGAAGTCACAATCTTTTTATAACCTAATATCAGAAGTGGCATCCCATCCTATTCATTATAAGCAGATCAATAAGCCTGGCCCACACTCAAAGAGAGGGAATGACACAAGGGTGTGGATACCAGGAGGCAGAGATCACTGGGGGCCATCTTGCAGGCTGCCTGCCACACTATGTAACAGCCAATTTATTGGATAAAAATATATCTACAATTATACTATTAACACTGTATCTATTACAATACAAGCAGTGCATGTTACATTATTAGCATTTGTAAAAAGACAAAACCAGATTTCAAATTATTGGTGCATTTTGAAAGTTAGCTCATAATTTGGGAGTCTTCTACTTTATAATCCCATTCACACATGTGCTGTTTGCCACTCCTGAGTAAATGTGTGCATATTGATACCACTTCCGGTGTCATAAATGTTGCCAATGGAAGGTGGGATTCACCATTCCAAGCTTGTTCTCTGGTCTGTCTGCCACATCTGCCAACCAATAGCCAACCTCTGATTATATATCCCATCTTTCTATTGGATGGCTACCTCATTGATTGATTAATTCAGCCCCTCACAACACTCTCATAACAATAACAGTAATACATTTCCAAGTGTGTTTGCTTTACCCTGATGTACTATAGTGATTTCATTATTATGTAACCACTACATAGACCTTGGGATATACTATTGGTCATCTCATCTTCATTCTTACATCTGTAATAATACTTGAAATAAAAAGTTCTTTAAAGATGCACATTTGGGGAATAAAGTAAATAAATGGGAGTATGACATTTTGCTCTCTCAGGTTTACTCTATATTTGGAACATATTTTTGCTACAGATGAGCTTCTTGATTATGGTCCCTGAATTTCCTTCATTGCAGGCATTAGAATGATACTAAGTGTCTTAAGGCATATTTAATAATTCCATTGCATCAAACTAATGTAAGTGTCCCATGTGCATATAGAATGCATTTCACAGCATCCATCCAATTTTTAATATTTAAGTCCGCATTTAAACATAATGCCAACATGATGGAATACTTAAATACTAAATTATTACTTAAAATGAGGATTGCTATTTGAAGTAATGCGATGGTATATGTACAAGCATCTGATACAGTAGCAAAGCGTTCAAATATTCCAAATAAATGCTACTTGATATTAAATTCTGCCTATAAAATCAAATGCAAACAAAACGGAACTAAAGAAAAACCCCCAAAAGAGGGTGAGGTTGACCCTACATGGCTCCAGAACTAGAAATAGCAAACAGGTTATACTGACATGCAATCCTTCAGGCTCCCAATCCCATTAACATACAAATCATTAATGCTATGCAAATCAGTAACACAATCAAGATTCCCACAGTAATTTCTATTCCTACCTCTGCAGAGAGATCTAGTCTAGATTTAGTGGTACAGATAGAGCTTCCGGAAAATTTGATTAATTAGGTGAAAACATGATAGTCACAAAATAAAACTTTCAGTTAATCCCAGTTCGGTAGGTCAAGGTTACAAAGAGGAGAAATCATGTAAGCTACTTAATCTTGTGTCGTGAGAATTCCATTCCACAGCCACCGATGGACCTCTGATTTCAGCCAAGCAACTCATAACGCTAGGTCATCAGGTAAGGCAGGCATAACAAGGGATTTGAAGGTTTTGGGTATTTTTCTGGCATTCCTACAGAAAAGTAACCCCACAGAGCACTCATGCATAGTGGAGTGACATGAGGATAAGACAGTCTCACCATCCTCTCCTATAGGAACCAATACCAATAGCTCCCAACTCAAAACCATGGTGACTCAAATGGCAAAATAACATGTAGGAGAGGAAATTCCCGTTTGAATTTGCTACTGCCACATAAGATTTCTATGGGACAAATTTCACAATAATGCAGAAAACTGAAACTAACATTCCATTTTGAAAAAATTACTTATTAAACATAAATTTAAATACAAAAAAATATGTTCAGCAAATAAGTGTGAGGTTTTTAATCTTTTTAAATTTGTCTATTTTGAAATAATAATTTACAGAAATTGCAAAACTAGTAGAGAGGTCTATCACATGTCTGCTACACCCAGTTTCTCCCAATAGTTACATCTTACATAACTACCGCACCCTATTAAAACCAGAAAAGAGACATTGATTCAATGTGTGTGGATAGTTCTATACCATTTTGTCACGTGTGTACACCTGCGTGACCACCACTGCAACCAAGATACAGAACTATTCCATCGCCACAAAGATCCCATCATGCTACTTCTTTAGAGTCAGATCCACCCACCCCACCACCCCTAACCTTTAGCAGCCACTTATCTGTTCTCCAACACTTTAAGCGTGCCATTTTGCCAATGTTACATAAATGGAATCATTTATATAACCTTTTAAGATTGGCTTTTTCACTTAGCATAATGCCCTTTACATCAATGAAAGTTGTTGCATGCATAAATAGAGACATAGTGGTTGCTCTACATATTACAATATACATTCATAACTTAGCATAGTCTACTGGTGTTGAAATTTTACCAGTACAAGTGAAGTGTAGAAACCTTACCTCCCTTTAAGTCCCTTTATCCTCCTCCAATGATAATATAATTATCTTTCTTTAAGTGTATTTTATTGATTATGCTATTACAGTTGTCCCATTTTTTTCACCCCTTTATCCCCCTCCACCCTATATCCCCCATCCCACCAGCATTCCCCCCACCTTAGTCTATGTCCATGGGTCGTACATATCAGTTCTTTGGCTTCTCCATTTTCCATACTATTCTTAACCTCCCCCTCTCTATTTTGTACCTACCATTTATGCTTCTTATTCCCGGTACCTTTTCACCCATTCTCTCCCCTCCCCCTCCCCACTGATAACCTTACATGTGATCTCCATTTCTGTGATTCTGTTCCTGTTCTAGTTGTTTGCTTAGTTTGCTTTTGTTTTTCTTTTTTAGGTTCCGTTGTTGACACTTGTGAGTTTGTTGTCATTTTACTGTTCATATATTTTTATCTTCTCCAATTTCTTCCATAAGTCGCTTTAACATTTCATATAATAAGGGCTTGGTGATGATGAACTCCTTTAACTTGACCTTATCTGGGAAGCACTTTATCTGCCCTTCCATTCTAAATGATAGCTTTGCTGGATACAGTAATCTTGGATGTAGGTCCTTGCCTTTCAGGACTTCCAATACTTCTTTCCAGCCCCTTCTTTCCTGCAAAGTTTCTTTTAAGAAATCAGCTGACAGACTTATGGGCAATCCTTTGTAGGTAACTGTCTCCTTTTCTCTTGCTGCTTTTAAGATTCTCTTATCTTTAATCTTAGGCAATATAATTATGATGTGCCTTGGTGTGTACTTCCTTGGGTCCAACTTCTTTGGGACTCTGAGCTTCCTGGACTTCCTAAAGTCAATTTGCTTTGCCAGATTAGGGAAGTTCTCCTTCAGTATTTTTTCAAATAAGTTTTCAGTTTCTTGCTCTTCTCCTTCTCGCACCCCTATGATTCAGATGTTGGAATGTTTAAACTTCTCCTGGAAGTTCCTAAGCCTATCCTCATTTTTTTTGAATTCTTATTTCTTCATTCTGTTCTGGTTGAATGTTTACTTCTTCCTTGCAGTTCAAATCATTGATTTGAGTCCCAGTTTCCTTCCCTTCACTGTTGGCTCCCTGTACATTTCTCTTCATTTTACTTTGCATAGCCTTCACTTTTTCCTCCATGTTGCAACCATACTCAACCATTTCTGTGAGCATCCTGACTACCAGTGTTTTGAACTCTGCATCTGATAGGTTGGCTATCTCCTCATCACTTAGTTCTTTTTCTGGAGTTTTGATCTGTTCTTTCATTTGGGCCATATTTTTTTGTCCATATTTTTTTCTGTACCTGTTACATTGTAAGGGGCAGAGCCTTAGGTATTCACCAGGGTGAGGCAACCCACATCACTGCTGTTGCGGCACTGTATGTGGGGGAGGGGTCTGAGAGGGATCAATGCCACTTGCTCAGCTCTCAGCTGACTTTCAGTTACTTCTCCTGCTACCCACAAACAAATTGGGCCCTTCAGGTCCTGATTCCTAGGTGGGTGGGTTTGTGTATGTTCTAGGATCCTGTGGGTCTCTCCAACAAACTCTCCTGTAAGGCTGGGGGTTTCTCCTGCTGCTGCAACACCCACAGGTTTTTATAGCCAGAGGTTTTGAGGCTATCTTTTCCTGCACTGGAACACTGGGTTGCATGGTCTGTCTTGTTCCCCAGTTGTTCCTCCCAGTTTATCTGCACGTGAATGTGGGACTGCCCGGTCCACCAGCCACTACCTCGCACCCAGTCTGCTGCCTTGCCATGCATCCTCTCTGCCCCAGCTGCCTGTCTCTGCCGCTCCTACCAGTCTGAATGAATGTTTCTTCTTTAATTCCTTGGTTGTCGAACTTCCATACAGTTTGATTGTCTGGCAGTTCTGGCTGGTTTTTGTTTTTAAATTTGTTGTTGTCCTTCTTTTGGTTGTGCAAGGAAGCAAAGTATATTTACCTACACCTCCATCTTGGCCAGAAGTAGAATAATATAATTATCTTAAATATTTCTTCCACATACATTGAGAACCACATCAAAAATGTTATGCTTTTCATTCCAACTGTCAAATATAATTTAGAAAACTCAAGAGGAGCATATGTATCGCATGCACCCATATTTTCAGTCTTTGCTTTGTTCTTTCTTCCTTCCTAATGCTTCAAGATTCCTTCATTTCCTTTCTATTTCAAGAACTTCCTTTAAACATTTTCTAAGGTAGGTCTGTTAGGGAAAATTCTTTTTGTTTCTCTTAGTCTGAGAATGTCTGTATTTCCCTTTTATTACTGAAGGATAGTTTCATTTAATAAAAAATTTGTAGTTGATAATTCTTTACTTTCAGCACTTGAAAAATTGTGTGCCATTTCTTTCTAGCCTCCATGATTTCTGATGAGAAATTTCCTGTCATAGAAATTATCTGCCCCCTATACAGGCATTTTATACATTTTTTTACAAATCAAAGGCAAGACCCTCCACCAGCAAAAAGATTACAACTCACTTTATTGCAATACACGCTTTAAAGTGGTGGTCTGAACCAAACTCACAATATTTCTGAGATCTGTCTATATATGGTATGCCATCTCTCTCTGGCTACTTTCAAGATATTTTGTTCATCTTTACATTTCTGAAGTTTGAGTGTGATATGTCTTGGCATGGATTTCCTTGGGTTTATCTTGTTTGAGTTTCTCTCACCTTCTGAAAACTGTAGGGTTATGTCTTGCCAAATCTAGAAAATTTTTAGCCATGGTTTCTTTGAATACTTTTTCAGTCCTATCCTTTTTCTTTTCCCCTTCTGGGATTCCAATCACACAAATGTTATAGCTCTTTTTACAATCCCACAGGTCTCTGAGCAGCTGCTCAATTTTTCAGTCTATTCTCTCTTTGGTGTTCAGACTGAGTAATTTTTATGGTTCCACCTTCAAGCTCATTGATTCTTTCCTCTGTCCTCTCCATTCTGCTCAGGTGTTTTTTTTAGGGGGGATGGTTATTTTATTATTCAATTCTAAAATATCCATTTGATTCTTCTTTGTACCTATAGAATATATTTCCTCTTAATGAATTTGCTGAAACCAAAAATAACAATCTCAGCCACCTGGGACTCATACAGGGGAAGACTTGTTTATTTTAACCAAAAGCAAAGAATGGCACAATAGCAAATATAAGCATCATAGTGTTAACCAAAGATAGTAGCATCCAAAACTGAGAAAACAAGCTGATAGTATGCTGGCAAGGAGACATGCAGATCTGTAGACCCTGGTCATGAAGAAGCCATGGAATGTGCTTGTTTGTATAAGCTTTAGTGTTTATACAGGACCAGAAGGCTGCTACATAATCATTCACTGGTCAGTCTAAGCACAAGATGCCTCTCCAGTTGCCCCCCAAAAAGAAGCGAGAGGCATGACTTCAGGCACCTAGGGAAGTCCAGGTTTTCACTGCCAGCACCACAATTTCAGTTAATATTATTACAATCAGACATGGGGTTGAAATTAATATATCATCTGAGAAACAGGGACACAATAAAACCCTATGCTTTACTTTATGCTGTGACTCCTTCTCATCACTGTTTACTAACCACTTAAAACGGATTGAGGAACTTTCCCACTACTTCTAGTCTCTGAAACTGTTTTTATAAGGTAGTGTTATGTGTTCCTTTAAATTTTGGTAGACCTCACTTGTAAAAACATCCAGGCCTGGGTGTATTTTGTTTAGTGGAAAGGGCAGGCTATTTGGGAAAATTTTATGGGCAATTTTGGACAAGTTAGTAAATCCCTTTAATGAATATGGGTTTACACATGTTTGGTATTTTCTTTAAAGTCGGTTTTGATAATTTGTATTTTTCATAAAATTATCCACTTCACCTAAATTTTTGAAATTTAATACCTCAATGACTATACCTTTCATATATCAAGATCTGCTGAAAGCAGAGGAGAAAAAGTCCTAAAACATTAAAGAATATGCATGATAAACCTAAACAGGGAGACTGCCTGCTAAAATAAAAGATTTAATAGGACAAGTGTCTAAGATACAATTTAAAAAATAACCTGATCACACAAAGAACTAGTAAAAGCACAATTTGAATGAGGGAAGATCATCAACTAATACAAACAGCAAGACAAATCAGATGTTGGAATTATCTGACAAGAATTTTAAAGCATCCATGGTTAAAAATACTTCAATAAACAGCTACATAGTCTATTGAGACAAATGAAAAAGTAGAAAATCTCAGCAAAAGAAATACAAGTTACAAAAAAGAACCAAATGAAAATTATATAACTGAAACATACAATAACCAAAATTAAAAACCATCAGTGGGCTCAACCCCCCACAAAAAAATAGAACACAGAAAAGAATCACAGAACTTGAGAACACACCATGGAATTCACTCAATTTATATGAGAAAAATAGACTAAAAATTTAATAGATCCTGTAGGACTATAGGAGTATAAGGAAAAGACCCAATATACCTATCATTGAAGTCAAAAACAGAGGAGAAAAGTCCAAATGGAGAACCTGAAGCTGAAAGAGTATTCAAATAAATAATGGTTAAAAACTTCCCAAATTGTGGGAAAGACATAAACTTACAGATTCAAGGCTGAGCAAACCCGAAATAAGATAAACTCAAATAAGTCATAATTAAACTTCTAAAAACTAAAGACAAAAATAATTTTGAAATCAACCAAAGAAAAACAATAGGAAAAAATCAATTCAAATGGAAATAGATTTATCATCTGAATCCATGGAGACCACAAGGAAGTGGCCTAACATTTTCAACTTTTGGAAGAAAAGAAATGTCAACCATGAATTCTTTATCTGGTGAAACTATCCTTAGGAATAAATGAGAAATAAAGACATTCTCAGATGAAGGAAAGCTAAAAGAATTGTTCACTAATAAACTTACCTTGAAAGAATGGCTAAAGGAACTTGTCCAAACAGAAAATGATTATGTAGAAATGTGTTGCTTAATTCCAGTGATCAGAGAGGAAGTAAAAAATGAAGTAAATTACACAAAGAACTGAATAACAATGCAAATAAAATATGTGGGAATACAGCCAAAGGAGTGCTGAGAGGGAAGTTTATAGCACCAAATGCTTACATTAGAAAAGAGAAAAAGTCTCAAAACAACAATCTAAGTTTCTACCTTGAAAAAACTAAATAATAATAATAAACCCAAGCAGTGGGTCAGATATCAATGAAATTTAAAAAAGAAAAAGAGAAAAGCAATGAAACAAGATGATTCGTTGACAAATTCAATAAAATTGATAAACTTTTACCAAGACTGACACAAATTAGAATGGAGAAGACATATTACCAGAATCAGGAACAAAATGGGATATCACTAAAAATCCTGAGAGAATATGATGAATAACTTTAATCTCATAATTTGAAAACTTAGAAAAGATAAGTGAGTTGCTTAAAAATCACAAACTACTATAGCTCAACCAAGATGAAATAGATCATCTAAATAGTCCTATAAGTATCAAAGAAATGAAATTCATAATTTAAAAGCTTCCCCCAAAATAAATCTCCATGCCCAAATGGTTTTACTGGAAAATTCTTCCAAGCTTTTAAAGAAAAAATAACATCAAATTTATACAATTTCATCCAGAAAATAAAAGAACACTTCCTGACTCATTTTATGAAGCCAGTATTACCCAATACCAAAAATAGACAAAGACAATACAAAAAAAGACACATACAGATCAATATCTCTTAGAGAAGATAAAAACCTAAGAAGATGGAAAGAACATGGAAGATAAAAAAGGGACAGCAGAGAACTGTCCTATAGTACCCCTAGGCACCAGTTAAGAGAGAAGAATAAGAAAGGAAAAAGGAAAATATGGAATGAGATACCCAAGGGAGAAAGAGACTGACAGAGAAAGAGGGATGGTGCATACTTATAGAAGGGAGAAAGAGATACAGAGAGAGAAGACAGCCCAAAAGACAGAGAATAAAACACACTGCAAACAGATTATTTGGCAGGAAATATCCAAAAATAGATAAGAACCATACAGACCTAAATGAACCAACTAAACTGAGACTTAAAGAGAGAGACCCTTCAAATGCATACTAATGTTACTAATTTTGTTTGTGTCACAAAAACACTCTAAAGCCTTGTTGCATTTCTGCAACCATGAGAAGTTTAGGTCTCTGGTTTAAAGAAAAGTGTATAGAACTGTAACAAGAAAATCTCTGTAACAAGACAGCAATGTGGACTTCAGCAATGTGGGCTCCTCTTAACTCTTGGTTTTTAATTTTTTAAGCTACAAAATAGAGACAAGCCAGATGTCCTGTAAGTTTCCTTCCAGTTTCAAGATTTCATGAAGATGTGGTAAACTTTCTTGTCATTCATGATTTCTAAATTAAGGGTTTATCCTAAGATTCAGCCTGTGAGTCAGGAACCCCTCATGCCAGAAAAAGGTCCATATTATTCCACACTGATAGGAACAGAATTTAGTTTCTAAATTCCTCCATAAATGGCTTTGATTAAATCCCTTAAATCTGTTTTAATTACATGAACTTAAAAAATGTATGAAATATTACTTATACTTCAGTTTGTCAAACTGAATTTTTTTCTGCAGCTAATGTGCTCCCAGTTTAATTTTCCCTTTTATTTCTACTTTTATTTTAATCTTACTGAACACTTCAAGAAAGACTTGAACACCAAAAATGCTCAAAATAAAGTGTTGCTGACCAAAGCAGGGAATCTGCCTCCCACATACACATGCACATGGACATACACGCAAGGTCTCCCAGTCTAAATACATAAAATCTACTGAACCGGACACCCATTAGGAGGCATGCCAACCCTCGGAACGAAGGCCACAATCCCAAACCCTGAGCATTGGAGAGCTTCTCTTACAAGAAGTGCACCTAATTAGTGCTAAAAATACTCAGGGCTCAAATGCACATCATAAATATACAAACATACAACAAGCTGATAAATATCACCTCATAAAACCAAATGAAAATGACATGTCCCTCCCCTATTGTGCTCACACATCTTAGGCTCAGGACATTTTTGTTGATTTCTCTTTTCAGCCAAAGGTGTCCTTGATGTTCATTTTTTAACTTGGTTCTTTTGGACTGAAGCGCAGCAGAGAAGGCTTCTAGGAAAATATCCAGCTCAAGATATTCCCTGCTACTGGAGACTCGGGTTCCTGGTCGCAGAAATAATGTACCTTTACACAGCCAGCATCCTACCTTGCAGTGTGCATACAGACAAGATATGCAAATGACCTTCATGGCGCTCTGTAACTCACCATCCCATTCTGTGGTTCCTCATTCCCATTTCAGAAAAAACAAAGCGAGGGATGTGAAATTTATCCATTGCCTCCTCTCCTCCAAACATCTTTATAGCCACATGTATCCTTATAACTCTATCCCTCCTACCTCTTCTCCTCTGTCCATATTGGTATAGTCAGTCCTTCAATTATACCTCCCTCTCTTGAATTTTAAATCTCTGCTTCTCTACTGGATCCTTCTGTTCAGGTTATAGCATGTTCTAATTTCCTCCCATGCTATAAAACCAGCCATTCTCGACAGTAGTCCTAGAACCCTTGCAGGAGGTCTGTAAGGCCCTTTTCGGGTCTTCCTCTTACTAACTACACATGGAAGGCCAGCTTTTTCTTACTTACTTCAACCAAGACAACAGATTGCAACGCAGTGGATGCAGAAGCAGATATGAGAATCCCATTGGTTCTTACTACGTCAAACATTAGAGAGACGTGCAAAAGTGAAAAGGCATGCCACTCTTTCTATCAAACTTTTTGTTTTGAAACAGTTATTTTTCTTAAAAATGTGATACATTAAGAAATAATGCATTTATTATTATTTTTGAATGAATAGCTAATGTTTAAGGTTCTATGTTAATATGTAATATGGTAAATATTAAGTCACATACACAAAAGCTCCTTGGGGTCCTCAATAACTTTTTAGTAGAAAGGGGTCCTGAGAGTAAAAGGTTTACAACTGCTGCTATAAATAATTTTCTGAATTCTGCTACTCACTCAGGACACTGCTCTTTCTCTCCTTATGTGTGCCACCATCAGGGAGTCACAGATACCTTGATCCCGTTTCCTCAGCTCCAACTATCTTCTCAATCCACTGGAATCCCCCTTCTGCTTCCCCTCACTCCCCTCAAACTGTTCTGACCAAGGTCACTAGTGATTTCCTTTTGTAAGAATTTTATTCTTTTATGATTATGAATGTAATACATGCTCATTGTAGGACATTTAGAAAAAGCATATAAGCACAAACAAACAAAAAAGCAATTAAAAAAATCACTCCTGGAAAAGCATAGGAAGAAGGGCATCAGAAGCCAAGAAATTCAGGCGGCTTCTAGAAACTGGAAAGGGGCAGGACTCTAAAGAAGAAGTTAACATGATGAAAACTATCTGGCTAGAAAGTCACATATGAAGATATAACGAGAGGCTTTTGAAGCCAAAACAGATGATCATTCATCTGTGCTCTACTGCCACTGTATGGGTAAGAACTGTCCAGTTTTTCTACCCTGGTCAGGGGCTATCTCTTCAGAGAGATTTGAAGGATAAGGATGACTCCATCCCCCATTCCTAAAGATGGAGGAAGGAGGGCAACGGGAAGGAATATAAGCAGCATCTAGAAGCTGCAATTGACCCTGGCTGACAGAGCCAAAAAATGGGGCCTTCACCTGGGGTCGGGGGGAGGGAAGGGGAGAAAAGGCATACAACTGTAATGGAATAACAATAAAAATTGGAAAAAAAAAAAAAGACTCTTCCCTAAAAAAAAATCACCCCCAATGCCACCGCTCAGAGGTAGCCACTGTTAGGAATCTATCCCTTTAGCATTTTCAATGCACAGTGTTAGGAAGATAGTATTGGAAAACACGTATTGTTTGGGTATATGGTTTACATATTGTTTTGAAACCAGCTTTTTAACTGACTTGGTCACTGGTGACTTTCTAAGTGCTAAATCCTACAGTTTCTTATTCATCTTCAGTCTCCTTGGCCTCCCTGCATCTTTTGGCATTGCCAACCACTGGTTCTTGGGATTCTCTTCCTCTGCTTTCCATGCAGCATTCTCTCTTGGTTCCCCTTTGACCTCTCTGTCCACCCCTTCTCTCTCCTCTTCACTCCCTCTAAATGAGCCCATTATTTCTAAAGCTTTAACTGTCCCCTTATATAGAGATGAGTCCCAAATCTCTATTTCTAACCCCTATTTTCTACAGAATTTCAAACCCAAATTTCTAACATTTCACTGGTCAACACCACCTCGACATTTCACAGATCTTCAAGCCCAATATATCAAAACTAATTTTTTCATATGCCTCTCTCAATCGGCTTCTGATTCTGGAATTCTTTGTCCTAGCTGATGGCCGCAGTTTGCTTAAAATGGAAACCTAAAACTCAAGGTCCACTCCACACTTTCCTTCAAGCACACTAAACAATTTGTTTTCAAATAGAGTAAGTAGTATTGCCCAGTTATCTCTGGAGACTCTCACTCCTCACTCATGCCACTGCTGGTGCTCTCATCAGTGCTCATCTTCTAGCCATCCCCCTGTCTCCAGTCCCCTCTTCTTCAAATCCAAGCAGAACATGGGGTTAACTTTCAGAAATGCAAATGTGATGATACTACTCCATCCTTCTATGGTTCCCCATTACTTAGTGGGCCTCATTCACTGGCTGGTTTCAACTTACTTCTCCAAGCTCTTCTCCCTCAAATCCCACACATGTACATATTCTGTGCTCCAACCACACCAAGCTACTCATTGCTCCCCCTAAGACTCCATCATGCCCTTTGATACACTTTGCGTTTATGCATGCTACTCCCTCTGCCTTTTCCCCAATCTGTGTCTAACAAACTCCTCATCTTTAAAGACCCAGCTGAGATGCTACCTCTCTTCTGTAGACTTCAATGAATCCTCCAAAGAGAGTTAGTTGCTCATTCATCTCTCTTCATAGGGCCTGGAACCTCTGTCACAATGCTAATTATGCCATATTGGAGTGGGCCACTACATGTCTATGGTCATGTCAAGGGCTGAGATCTTGTCTTCATCAGCCTTGTATCTCTACCCTCACCTACTGGACAGTTGGATGAATAACTAAATATACTCATATACTAAACAAAATTGACTATGTAGCTTTCATACTTGGTATAACATCCTGTGAAGAAGCTACAGATCAAGGATATACACTGCCAAGCATCAGCGCTCACTCACTTGTGTTCACAGAAGTAACATCCGTGGTGCAGTATAAGTCAGTACGCCAACAAACTAGTACAGTTAAACACACCGTAAGTGACCCAAAGTAGTAAATGGATATATTCCCAGGCTACGTGTTAAAGGAGCTCTTGCTGAAGCCTTTTCTGAAATGTATTTTTCATCTTAGACTTTGGACCGAGACCCTTCCATCCATGAAATACAACAAAAATTGAGTCATGTAGACAGAAAACCAGGTAGCACTATTCAATGGGAAAAACGCTGCCTTTATTTGTTTTGTGGCCTTGGGCAAGCTATTGAATCTCTCTTTCCTCGCTTTCCTCATCTGTGAGATGAAGACAGATATAACTTTATAGCATTGTTTAAATTTTGGAGATAACAGTCCTCATAAATAATGGAATTCCTCAGTAACTTAAGAAAATCAGTCATTCAAAAGTATCTATATTGGGTACTATTGGCAATTGGTCTGCTTTAATAAAGGTCGTTTATTTCAGACTGCTCTATCAAAGAATAAATTCAATGTGGAATTGACTCTAAGGAAGGGGAGAAACATGTTCATGACCCAAACGCTGTCTTAAGGCCAGGACTTGACCATCAGCTAGGCTTAACCCTTTGTTAATTAATAAATGTCATCCTTTACACACATACACACACAGAAATACATAGTAATATGCCTCACTATTATGATAACGTTACTCAAGGACCAAAAAATCCAAATATTATTTTAATCATTTAGGAAGATTACAGAAACCTAAGTGTTGCTTCCAGCTGTACCCTGAGAAATTACCTCCCAAACAGTGGGTTATTTCAGAATTTCTGGAATCCTCTGAAGTCTATTTCAGGCTTACTCCCAGACCAGAAAATTATAGAGAGCCCATTCATTGATTTCAACTGGCTGTGCAGCAGCCTTCTAAGTTAACTAATTTCCGTCACCACCCTTGGCAGTCCATGGGTAATTAAGAGGTTAACATAACAAAAGTGGAGAGTGTATTCTTGTGGTGGGAACATGTACAAAGGGTGACCTTTGAGCCTTCCACCTGTCGCTGCCCATTCTGGTCACACACGAGTTTTCTTTGTGAATCATGAAAAAGTGTTTTGGGCCATTGGCAAAGGGGGCCAGCTGTCCTGAAGTGCTTAAATTTCCCAGCAGCAAGGGCACAGGAACCTGTAGTGGGACTTGCTAATAAATATGAACTAACACAGATGATGTCAGCATATGAGCTAAAGACTCCTCAGAAACAATTCAGAAAATGGGATTTCAGAAGAGGGACTATATTAAGTGTGTCTATTCAGACTTCTCTGGGTTTTCTTCACAGCAGCAATAGGATTGTTACATACAGAGACACACCACCACCACTCTTTTAGAGTCAGCAATGACATATGACCAAAAGATGGCACTGATAAAAACAAGTTTGGGGTCAATAAAAATATGACTAATGCTAGACAAAACTCAGGCTGAGTAGGGGAGAGGTTAAAAGGACAAAAATACAAAAGTGCTTTTCCTGAAAAAGCCTCTTTAAAGATCACCTATAGAGCAAAGAATGTGCTTCCATTTTTCTGTTTCTGGATCCAAGCTCTAACATGAACATGCTTGTATAATTTATGCACGTAATGGTATTTATTTATATCAACATGACAGGTTATTAATACACACGTTAGTGGGTGAGCACAGAAGGAGTTCCTCTGCTTTCTGGGTAACTGCCCTGTTATAGGGTGGCCTCTCCATCTGGGTAGCTGTTCCCCTCCTGACGGCTCAGCGTGTTTCCCAAAAGTTCAGTTGTTTGCAACATGAAGAAGTCAACTCTGCTCATTTTATACTGTTGGTCTCTCATCTATTTACAGCTCTTCACTTTCCCCTCACATCAGGTGAGACTGGTGTGCAAAGGGCTTAGGATGGAGGCTGGAGGCTGGAGGCTGGAGGCTGTGTGGGACAAGGGGCAGGGAAGCCAGGAACTTTGCTGTCCTCACAGCAGCTTCTCTAGGCTCCGTCTCATGACTGCATGCAGCAGGTTCTGTATCAATGCTGAGGAGGTCGGCCTTGACCACCAACCTGCCTACTGGTTTCCCAGAAGTGATTGTGGTGCCGCCTACATCGCAGTGGTCCCCCCTTATTAGTCACCAGCTGGGTGCTAGCCACTCTGCCAGGCACTGAAGCAGGGGGCGAGATGAAGCAGGCATCCCACCTTCAAGGGGTCTCAGTGGGGAGGGAGGAAAGGCACACACTCCATGGCCTGCACAGGAGGCCAAATACTTTAAGAAGTTTCCAGAGACAGCATAGATCCCACTAGGACTCTCTCCTGCTCAGAATATTCCAGCCTCCTCCACTGATCACAGAACACAGTCTAAACACCTTAGCTTACCAGTCAACACACTTCAAGCACTGGGCTGCTTTTCCCCTTTAACTTGTGTTTTTACTGAAGTATCACATTTGTGCATACACTAAAGTATTAAAGTACACTAAAGTGTGCTGCTTACGAAACCTAAAGCCCATGCACATGCCACTAGGTCAAGATACATTTTAAGGGCAGAATGAATCAGACTTGGTTGTTGCCCCTTGTCCCTGCACTCCCATGAGCCCGCTCCACTGTGTTTTAATTAGTCTACAGTGATGTGGTTGCAAACAAGTCATGATCACAGCCAAGGCTGGATTAGTTTCATGGCTGTGCTTTTGTTATTTTTTTTAATTTTGAGGAGAAACATACAATATGACATCTACACTCAACCAATTTTTCAGTGTATAGTATTGTTAACTATATGAACATTGTCTTACAGAAGAACTAGGCCTTGTTCATGATGTGTGAGTGGAACTCTGTACACTCTGAGCAGCCACACCCCGCGTGTCCTCCCCCAGCCCCTGACATCCACATTCTGCTTTCTGCCTCTGTGAGTTTGACTTCTTTCCTCACATAAGTGCAATGCCTGTCCTCCTGTTAAGTTCTGCTTATTTCAGGATCATTCTTTTTTTTTTTTTTAGATTTTATGTATTTATGTTTATTTTTAGAGAAAGGGAGGGAAGGGAAAAAGAGAGGGAAAGAAACATCGATGTGGCAGAGATAATATGCCCCCAACTGGAGATCTGGCCCTCAAGCCAGGCATGTGCACTGACTGGGAATCAACCAGCCACCCTTTGTTTCACAGGCCGGCACTCAGTCCAGTGAGCCACACCATCCAGGGCCCTTCCTTTTAAAGGCTGAATAATGTTCCATTGTATGTGTATACATTTTCTTTATCCATCTGTTGAAGGACATCTCAGTTGTTTCCACCTCAGGTCCTCTAAGTTACTATGAATAACACTGCAGTGAATATAGGAGTTACAGATATCTCCTTTTTTAACTATATTTCATTGATTATGCTATTACAGTTATCCCAATTTTTTCCCCTTTGCCCCCTTCCACCCATTACCCCTTTTCCCTCCAGCAATCCCCACCTTAGTTCATGTCCATGGGTCGTGCATATAAATTCTTTGGCTTCTCCATTTCCTATACTATTCTTAACATCCCCCTGTCTGTTCTGTACCTACCATTTATGTTTCCTAATTGCTGCACCTTTTCCCCCATTTTCCCCCCTTCCCCTCCCCACTGATAACCCTCCAAATGATCTCCATATCTATCATTCTGTTCCTGTTCTGCTTCTTAGTTTGTTTGTTTGCTTGCTTTAGATTCAGTTGTAGATAGTTGTGAGTTTATTGTTATTTTACTGTTCATACTTTTGATCTTCTTTCTCTTAAATAAGTCCCTTTAACCTTTCATGTAATAATGCTTTGGTGATGATGAACTCCTTTACCTTTACCTTGTCTGGGAAGCACTTTATCTGCCCTTCCATTCTAAATGATAGCTTTGCTGGGTAGAGTAATCTTGGTTGTAGGTCCTTGCGTTTAATCACTCTGAATACTTCTCGCCATTCCCTTCTAACCCGCAAAGTTTCTTTTGAAAAATCAGCTGACAGTTTTATGGGAACTCCTTTGTAGATAACTCTGTGCTTTTCTCTTGCTGCTTTTAAGGTATTCTCTTTATATTTAATCTTTGGCATTTTATTTAGGATGTGTCTTGGTGTCGTCCTCTTTGTGTCCATCTTGTTTGGGACTCTCTGTGCTTCCTGGACTTGTCTGTCTATTTCCTTCACCAAATTAGGGAGATTTTCTTTCATTATGTTTTTAAGTAAGTTTTCAATTTCTAGCTCTTCTCCTTCTAGCATCCCTATGATTCTGATGTTGGCATGTTTGGAGATGCCCCAGAGTCTTCTTAGACTATCCTTGTTTTTTTAATTTCTTTTTTCTTCTTGCTGTTCTGATTGAATGTTTTTTTCTTTCTTATGTACCAAATTGTTGATTTGATTCTCAGCTTCATCCCGTCCACTCTTGGTTCCCTGTAGATTTTTCCTTATTTCGCTTAATGTAACCTTCATTTCTTCCTTTATGTTGTTGCCATACTCAATGAATTCTTTCAGCATCCTGATCAACAGTGTTTTGAACACTGCGTCTGATAGGTTGGCTACCTTTATTTCATTTAGTTCTTTTTGTGGGGTTTTGTTCTGTCCTTTCATTTGGGCCATGTTTCTTTGTCTCCTCAATTTGACAGCCTCCCGGTGTTTGTTTCTGTGTATTAGGTAGAGCTGCTTTGACTCCTTGTAAAAGGCACCTGTAGCCTTGGCTCGTGTGGCTCAGTGGATTGAGTGTTGGCCTGAGAACCAAAGGGTCACTGGTTTGATTCCCAGTCAGGGCACATGCCTGGGTTGTGAGCCAGGTACCCAGTTCAGGGCATGTGAAAGGGAACCAATTGATGTATCTCTGCCACATTGATGTTTCTCTCCCTCTCTTTCTCCTTCACTTCCCCTCTCTCTGAAAATAAATAGTTTAAAAAAGTCACCTGTAAATTACGTGGGGCAGAGCCTTAGGTAATTGTGAGGGTGGCTCTGCCTCACCACTTTGTTGTGGCTCTGTGTGGGGGGAGGGCTCAGAAAGGGGACAGTGCCGCTGCCTAGCTTCTGGGCATTTGCCTGGCACTTGCCCTGTTTCCAATCACTTCACCCACTCCCTGTATGCAACTGGCACCCTTCCAGCTGTTGCCCTGTTGGTGAATCCCAGAGTGAGTGGGTTTACATATGTTTTAAGACTATGTGGGCCCTTTAAGGGGAGTTTCCTGAAAATCTGGCAGGTTCTTCCACCACGCCAACCTGAACTGGTTTGTATAGCCAGAAGTTCTGGGGATATATCTTCCTGGTGCTGGAACCCTGGGCTGTGTGGTCTGGTGTGGGGCTGGGGTCACTCACTCCCAAGGTATCCATTGCTCCCACAGTATCCCTCATGATTTTTATCTAACACATGTGAATGTGGGACTGCCCATGGCTGCTCTGCTGCTGTTGCCACCTCTCCATGCCACTCTGCATCTCCTTGCCTCTCCACCCTGTCTCCAGGTCTCTGCCCTATCTCCACATGTCTGCCCCTCCTACATATCTGAATGAATGTGACTACTTTAAATCCTTCATTGTCAGACTTCCATACAGTTCGATTTTCTGACAGTTCTGGATGTTATTTGTTTTGAGATTTAGTTGTAATTTTTTTGTGCTTGAGTGCGGAAGCAAAGCATGTCTACCTATGCCTCCATCCGGACCGGAAGTCCCATAATAGTTTTTTTTTTCCATAATAGTATTTAATAGTAGCAAATTCACATACCTGCTGATTTTCCTCCATGTGAAAGGAAAATGTAAAGGTCAACCAAATGATTTCCCCTTAAGTAGTGGAACTAGACAGCATGCCGTTCAAATCCCAGTGCTGCCATTTACTAGCTGTGTGACTCCAGGAAGTTATTTAACTTCTTTGTGCCTCAGTTTTCTTATGAAAATGGGGCTGATAAAAGAAATGACCTTGTGGCTTTGTTATAAACATCATATAAGTAAATACCGAAAATGCACTTAGAACTGAATGAGGCACATGAAAGTTATTTTTATTGTTATTACCATTCCATTATTTAAGCTTTAAAAGATTGTGGTAGATTTTGAAGTACTTAGCATGTAACTTTATGTAACAAGGGTTAGAATTTACATCAGTTCACCAAGCTCTCATTTGAGGGAAGTAAAAAAAAAAAAGAGCAGTGTTTAAAAAAAATTAGCAAAAAACAAAATTGCCAGCCCCTAGCTCTCAAAACAGATCACATTCATTTCTTACAGGCTTCTAAGGAAAAATTATCCACATATGTGTAGGTGAAAGATGGCTGCAAATTCCTCACACATCTCTCTTGGTGAGAGAGTCTCTATGTCCCCTCTCCTTGAATCTGGAAAAGCTCTGTGACTGCTTTGACCAACAGACTATAGGAGTAATGCTGTGTCACTTTCCTGACACAGGCACTAAAAGTCTGGTAGTTTCACACTGACTGGCGTGGCTCAGTGGACTGAGTGCTGGCCTGTAAACCCAAAGGCTGCTGGTTTGGTTCTCAGTCAGGACACGTGCCTGGGTTGCGGACCAGGCTCCCAGTTGGGAATGTGACAGAGGTAGCCAATCAATGTTTCTCTTGCATATCGATGTTCCTCCTCCCCTCTTTCTCCTTCTCTTCTCCTCTCTCTAAACATAAATAAATAAAATCTTTTTTTTAAAAAGGCTGGGGTGGGGTGGAGGGATGGGGAGAAAAGGCATACAACTGTAATTGAATAACAATAAAATTTTTTTTTAAGTCTGGTAGGTTCCACTTCCTGTTTTTCTTGGAATGCTCACTCTTGGGGCACTGTCTTTAGGAATCCAGCCACCATGCTTTGAGAAGCCCAAATCACACAGAGAGACAATGTATACGCACTTCAGATGACAGTGTCAATTCAGCTCCCATCTGACAGTCGGCACCAACTGCCAGCCATTCTAGTCCATGTGCCCAAGATGTGAGTGAAGCAGCCATCTTGGAAGTGGCCTGTCTTACCCCAGCCACCCAGCTGATACCACATGGATAAGAGCTCAACCACCTAGCCAAGCTCTTCCTGAACTACTAGTCCACAAAACAGTGAGCAAAATTACATGATTTTTTTCAAGCCTAAGTTTTGGGGTACTAGATAACCAGCACAACCTAACTATAATGACCATTTCTCTGGCATTCAATTGAATAAAAGGAGTCAAAATTTGGACTCTGTCTTGAGTTACTTTTCTCTTTGTACCAGATAACACTTGATCAAGGAAAAGTAAGAACCTATTATAAGATGCAGAATGAAAACAAAAGTTGCTATTATAAAATTATCATGAATGCCTCAGATTTTACTCAAAAGAAAATCGCTTTGAGGGCTGATGGGGAAGGGTCCAGGACAGAGTGGTATGAGTGCACAAGGACCCAGATATGATGCCTGAGTATTCCACAAGCAGTGATCCTGCTAAAGTTGGAAAGAGCATGAGGCCTCCTACAGGAACAAGGAGTAAAGAAGGAAGATGGTGGCTGTGAAGGCCAATATGTCATCAGTGCATCAACCAAGGCAACAGCATACTCTTATGATCATATATTTCTTGTAAGAGGGAGAGAATATATTACGATAAAAACAATAAAAGCCACAATGTATGGTTGCTCCAGGTTGACTGGCTGAAAGTGAAACCAATAAAGGCAATTTTAGAAGGATGCCTTTATCCATGCTACACAAAGTATGTTTTCCTGTGTGTTTGTTAGGTTTCTGCATCATAATAAATAACTCAAATTTTCAGTGGCTTACAACAATCAGTATCTCTGGTTCACAGCTATGAGGGCCAGCCAGGGTGTTTCTACAGCTGTAGACTGATTTCAGGCATTGGGTAGAGTCCAGGTCTGCTCCACATGTTTTCTACTCTGTTTGGACTATTGGAGCAAGCAAACTCATCCCGGACATTTAAAGGACATCAGGGCAACTCCTTCACTAACATTGCATTGGCCAAAGCAAGCCCATGCCCAAACCAGCATTAATCAGGTGGAAAAATGTCTACTCTAGTGGGAAAAACAGAAAAATCACATAACAAAGGGCAAAGTTATGGAATTTCATGTCAGCAAGGGAGGGAAGAATTGGTGATCAATTTCTACTTCACAAAGAGTTGCACAAATTTTCCAAATGCCCAATTGTACCAGAAGTTGCCCTGGAGCCACTAATGACTATAAAGTCACTAGATTGTTAAATACATTATTGGTTTTAAGTGCTTGATTATATTACACTAGTACAATAAACATTATAAACCCTTTTTCCTTCAACTATGTTCATGCAGTAACCATAATCCACAATAATAACTAACTTTTGCATAATGTGTTACACTTCATAATGTGCTTATATATATATTGTTTCATTGGAGATTGTAACAACCCTGTAAAGCGGGTGAAGCAGGTTCTTCTACCACCTATTTAGAGATGAGAAGGAATGCAAGTGACTTGGCCAACATCACACCAGCAGTGAATGGGAGGGCATTTAAATCCAGGCCTCCAGACTGGAGCGCCATGCTCTTTCTGCCCCCTTTCCCATTGCTCATTCCTAATGACCTGGCCACTTCTGGGACAAGCAGTGTGACCTAACAGGATTTGATTAGTTGTTACTTTTGTCTCTCTCTGCCTCCTTGATTTGATGACGTGAGAACTTTTCAGTTGTACATAAGTCTTCTGCACAAAATCTAGCAAAGACAGTGGTACCCATAGGAGGATTAATTGAAGTTTGGAATCCCTAGATGGTGCCTATACACAAAAAAGATTTTACTGTTTGAATGATTTGAGTGGTAACTAACCAATCACTAACCAGCTCAGTTAATATGTAAATAGTCTCAGCTTGAAGTGAAGGGACAGGTGCTGTATTTTACTGTTGACAAGACTGGTGTGTATGATTCATGATCTCAATGGCACCTATTTACTGCACCTGTCTTATTACTGTAATAGTCATATTTAATAACAACTATAATAGGCCAATCATGTTACCAAGTAAAAGCAGTAACATGAGTTGTTCCAAGATAATGAGAAATGATGCTCTTTATTAAGCTGGATCCACATCAATAAAAGAAAAAGGAATGACAGGAATATAACTTTCAGCATAAAATGGCCCCAATGAACTTGTAGAGATTTCTACCCACTATACCAGGCTGCACTTAAGGGTGGCTTGAGGGATGGGATATCAGAGAAAGGAAGGTTTTCCTTTTCTCTGTATCTCCTCTCCCCAACTGAAGGCCCGCCAAGATACTGGAAGTCTCTGACATGCCCAACATTTTGGCACTACACCCTCCATCTACAATTGGAAGGCAGCACCAATCCTGCTTATCGTGCAGGCAATACACTGCATGGACTCACAGAAAACTGGAGCTGGAAATTTCCTTAGGAACACTAATCCAACACCTTCCCCTGCAGATACAAGACAGACACCCAAAGAACAAAATCACTCACCCAACAAACCACAGTGAGTTCTTGGCCTCTTGAGTCCCCAGTTCACAAGAGTTTTCATGTCTAATCTCAGTCTCATCATACCACACAAGCTAGCTAATAAGAATAATAGGTAATAGATATTAAGTGCACATCAGAAACTATTCTCCCATAGTTCTGGAGGCTAAACTCTGAAATTGAGGTGTTGGCAGGGTCAGGGTCTCTCTGAGACTCTGGGTGAAATCCTTGCTTCTACCTAGTTTCTGGTATGGCTGCAGGTGCTTCTGTTGTCACATAGCATTTCCCTCCTTTATAAGGACACCAGTCATATTGTCTTAAGGCTCAACTTTATCACCTCATCTTAACTTACTTACATCGGCAAGGACCTTGTTTCCAAATAAGGTCACATTCACAGCAACTGAGAGTTAGGACTCGATGGACACAACTCAACCCATAACAAGTATCTTCCATGCACCAGGCACTGTTCTAGGCATTGTGTATACTGCAGTGAATAAAATAGGCCAATAAATTCCTGCCTTGTGGACCACATATTGTGGAAATAGGCAAGAAGTAATAAATATGATAAATATAGAAACTACAGAATGCTAAAAAAGGAATCAGCTAGTGAAAAGCTACTGGCTGTGGCAAGAGCAGGTCTGGCTCCACCAAGGAACGACAAGGAGATCAGTGTTTGGGGGGTAAGATAAATGAGAGGGAGAATAGCAGGAGATACAGTCAGAAAGGTCACAGTGGGGGCCACATCATGAGGGCCTTGCAGGCCATTTGCAAATACTTTGGCTTTACTCTGAGAGTAATGGAGACTCACATGACCTGACTTCTGTTTCTAAATGATTTCTCTGGCTGATTTGTTGAGAAATAGCTGGTGTGGGAAGCGCAAGAGTGAAGTGAGGAGACTAGTAGAGAGGCTACCATGGTCACCCTAGTGACAGGTGATGGTGGTTTGGACAACGGAGGTAAGACTGGAAATGTGAGAAGAGGACAGATTGTGGATATCTTGAAGGTTGACAAATAATTCCAGGCTGTTGTAAGTGTTCTCAGGAAAAAATAAAATAGGGGAATAGGAAAGAAAGGATTGAGAGGATGCTGCTTTACATTGGGTGGTTAGGGGAGGCCTCTCCAAAAAGTCATACCTCAACTAAGATCAAATGATGAGGAGGGAGCCATGCCATGCCCCAGGGAAAAAAACATCGCAGCAAAGGAATAGGTGCCAAGATGAGAATGAGCTTGGAATGTTGGAGGGCACAAAAATCAAGATGAAGTAGTGGAGTGCAAGGAATAAGGGAGACAGTGCTTGCAGACGAGCTTAAAGAGGTAGATGGAGCCACAGTGAAGAGTTGAGAATTGACTCTAATTGCAATGGGAAGCAACACCCAGGATCTGAAGCCAGGAGGTTGTGTGACCTGATATGCTTTGAAAAGGGACGATGTTTCAGTTGTTCAAGATGAGGGGAGATCTGGAGACGGATGGTGGTGATGGCTGCACAACAGTGTGAATGTGCTCAATGCCACTGAACAAAACATTTTTAAATGGTTAAGATGGAAAGTTTTATGCTATGTATATTTTACCATGATTTTTGTTAATTTTTTCATTGCATTTTGTGTTGAGAGGGAAAGACATTGATGTGAGAGAGAAACATCAATCGAGAGAAACATCAATTGGTTACCTCCCATATGCATCCTGACCAGGGATTGAACCTGCAAAGTCTAAGTTTATGGGATGACCAACTGAGCCACACCTGTCAGGCCCTTACCATGATTTTTTTAAAGAATAGAATCATGTCATTTTGGCAAATAAATAAACAAACAAATAAATAAATAAATAAAAGGCCATTCTGCAAATTCATAGTGAAGAAAGTGGAACAGAGGTGACCTGCGGGGAGGAGAGAGTAGCTAGTTGGTTTTAACGCAGACCAAGCCTCAGTGTGGGAATATGGGAAGTTCTGGAGACGGACGGTGGTGCTGGTTGCACAGCCATGTGGGTGTCCTTAATGCCCTGAATGGTACATTTAAAATGTTGAAATGGTAACAGTTATGGTATGTAAAAATATAAAAATACCACAATAAAAATATATTTGTTGTAATATTTCTTTAAAAAGATTATCCTGAGTGCCAAGTCAAACATGAACTCTAGGGAGAAGGTCTACACAGGCAGACCACCCGTGATGCTGAATTCTGTCAGTTAGTTATGCTCTCTTCCCTGTCTATTCTCCCTCTTCATTATAATATTCTGATACAACTTTACAAAGGCCTCTCAGCCCACCCATATCCAGATGTTCCAGTGAAAATTTTAAGATGTCTAAGTGTCAAAGTCTCAATACATTAGGAAGCAGTTGCGTAACTTCTGCCTACAGCTGATCAACATGAAAACAGCACTGAATTCCTAAGGCTCCAGAGCAACTCCACAGCTGCCTTCAGAAACCTGCTCCAGCATCTATCAGCCTTTGCCGCGATGGAACACGTTCCCTGTATCTTAACTAAATCCCTCTGATTGCACTTTAAGTCCGTGTCCTCTCATTCTAGTCTCCTTGAGTCGAAAGACAGCTGGTTTCCGTCCTCTGCAAAATAAGGCGCTCCACTGCTTAGAGATTTCTGCTAAGGCCTCCTCTTCAGGCTGAACAGTCTCAATTTAAGCTTTTCTTCTATAAAACCTCTCTCTAAATGCTCCATATTCCCATTTAAATTGTTCATAACTGGATACAATTCTCTCTGAAGAACAGGAAGAACAAAAATATATAAGATTGGGGTAAAGGGTACATAATTATAAAGAATTATGGAGAGCCAGCATGAATGTCAAATTTTTACAATGTCATCAACACCATTAACAGTCATTTTTCTGAAGCTAACACCCTTTTAGGTTAATTAACAAATACATGGTAGTTATGAATCTCATATGATCATAGATAATTGCACTATACAATTCACCAAATATCGTTTATCTTCCAGAACCAACAAAATATGGGGGAAACAGACCAAATAGTAAGTGCCACTAACTTCACCTGGGTAACAATGGTAAAATATTCCATTTCAGTGGCAAATTAAGAAACATTCACCTATATAACAATGATCAAATTACAAAGAGCAATGACAGTTAGCCCTGAGTTGCTAAATTTGAGCAGATTCATAACAGAGATTGTGTAATGTCTCACCAATGAGTCTTTGTAAGACACAGAATTGCAATAGCATTGAAATGTATTGTTTTATCTGTATATTGCATTGTGTGCCCACTGCCCAAAATCAAATCATCTTCCATCACCCGCTTTACCCTTTACTAACCCCCATCCCTCTTCCCTCTGGTGACCACCATTGCTGTTGTCTGTCTGTATCAATGAGTTTCAGTTTTATATCCCACACATGAATGAAATCATATGGTCCTTAGCTTTTCCTGACTGACTTATTTTGCTTAGCAGATGTGTTATTACTAGCTTATGAAAAAAGTCCTCAGGCTCCATATTAATTCATTTTCTGAGCTTTTTACAATATTTCTCTTATGTTCTTTTTGCACTGGCCCATGTGTATATTAATTGAGCAGTAGTTCTCAAACTTTTTGGTTTGAAGAGACCTCCTACACTCTTAACCTCACTGAGAACTCTAAAGAGCTTTTGTTTTACATGGGTTTTATTTACTGATGTTTACATCTTACAAATGAAAACAGACCTTTTACAACATTTATTAATTTATCTTAAAATATACCCTGGCTGGTGTGACTCAGTGAATTGAGCGCCGGCCTGTGAACCAAAGGGTCACCAGTTCAATTCCCAGTCAGGGCACGTGCCTGGGTTGCGGGCCAGGTCTCCTATAGGGGGTGCATGAGAGGCAACCACACATTGATGTTTCTCTCCCTCTCTTTCTTCCTCCCTTCCCCTGTGTCTAAAATAAATAAATAAAATCTTTTAAAAAATAAAATAAAATATCAACAGACTGATTATATGTTAACATAAATGTTTTGTGAAAAATAGTTCTATTTTCCAAACCAAAAAATCGTGAGTTGAATGGCACTGCCTTATATTTCTGCAAGTGTCTTTACTGTCTGATCTAATAGGAGACAACTGTTTCATGTATCTGCTTCCACATTCAGTCTGTTGTGATATCACATGTCGTATGGCCTCTGGAAACCTTCACACTACAGTCCAGCAAAAAATGAGAATTAAAAATCAAATAGTTTCTTCATATCATTATGAAGATATTTATTTTGTATATCCACACTTTGAGAACCACTGTTAGCAGAGGCTGTAGGGACTGAAATGATTTCTAGGAAACTGAAATTAGTAAGGACAAATCCTATAGATACTGGAAATTAGAGAGATCAAGTGGAAAGTAAACTATACCTCTTTTGTGAAATACCTTGTGCTTTAAACATACTAACCATATTAAATCTGTAGACAATAAGGCTTATTAGCAAGATGGCCCCATTACCAAATGTTACTCAAGCATTATCTTCATTTCACCTTGAGAGTTAGTTTTCACTGGATTAAAGAGAAAGCATCCTTGTCCTGTAGGGCATACAACCTGACTCCGGACCCCCTTCAGCCTATTAGATTCTTGTTTCTCTCTCCTTCCTTGTTGCTAGATTCCAAACATAAATGGCTATAAAGTGGCAAGGAAGGTGCCACATGAGGCAGACTTCTAAGCAGATTTTATTCAGTCCTAGGGAAATTTACATAACTTTATCTGTTCTGCACCTGAAACCAAACTCCTGTCTTCTCAGAGAAGGCCACAGATATTTTTTATTATATTTCATTGTTCATGCTATTACAGTTATTCCTGCTTTTTTCCCCTTTGCCCACCTCCACCCAGCACCACATCCCACTCCCTCAGCCAATCCCCATATCATTGTTCTTGTCCATGGGTCTTGCATAAATGTTCTTTGGCTAATTCGTTCCCCATCTTTCATCCAGTCCCCTCCACCTCCCCCCTGTCAGCTGTCAGTCTGTTCCATGTATCTGTGCCTCTGTTTCCACTCTATTTGTTAGTTTATTTTGTTCATTAACTTCCTCATATGAGTGAGATCATATGGTATTTGTCTTTCACAGACAGACTTATTTCACTTAGCATAATACTCTCCAGATCCATCCATGCTGTTGGAAAGGGTAAAAGTTCCTTCTTTTTTACTGCCATGTAGTACTCCATTGTGTAAATGTACCACAGCTTTTTTATCCACTCATCTGCTGATGGGCACTTGAGCTGTTTCCAGATCTTGGCTACTGTAAATAATGCTGCTCTGAACATAGGGGTGCATGTATTTTTTGTGTTGGTGTTTTGGGATTTTTAGGATTTATTCCCCAAAGCGAAAGATCCAACGATATCATGGTGTAAGACAAAATATGCTACTGTCCTATAGCCCTAAGATGTGAAAAATTATTTCAAGACTCAATGTTCAGTTGAGTTTTTATCTCAGGAAATGGGAAAATATATGTGAGTTCTTATTTTACCCTTTTCTATCTTTCACCCCTTCATACTGACCTATTAGGAGAAATGTGTGTGTTGGAGGTAGGTGGTATATTAATTTCTAGAAAGATAAGAAAAAATGTCATCATTCTCACTTCTACTCATGAAAAACTAGTTATTCAATTCTTGGGAAATATTTTATTTATCCATTGCTAAGTGTATACAAAAAAAATGTCAAACAAAAATAGCTTAATTGGCCCAATCCAGGAACTAAATCTCCGTGAACAAAGCCATATTTTTGTGGGGGGATGGCAGAACAGTTTCCACAAAATTAAATTGAAATATATGTTCGTGTGTGTATCTTTTACCCTTTGTAACTGGAAGGAGAAAACTGGTTGGCTTTATCTTGTAGTAGAACATGTATTATAACCAAATGAGGTTTAAAAATACAAAAGCAACAAATAGCTTTTTTTTTTAAATAAAAGGGACCCTAGGGCTTCTCCTTTGGATAAGATATCACTAGGGGCATTTTTTAAAAATTCAGTAAAATACTCAAATAGCAAGTGTCAAGGTATTGTGTATCCACCCAGTTGGTAAAATAAGTCAGTTAATTTGGCAGGTAAGTATTAAGTAATCATGCTGTCAGAATTGGGTGAGTATCAAAGGGAGAAAGACAAAGACTGAACAAAGGAAGAAAAATAAAATAAGTAGCAGATTATCAAATAAGTAAATAAAAATGAAAACTTCTCAATACCCTATTGTATCCCCCATAAACCAGCTCAGCCCTGCAGACTGTTCCCTCCTACTTGGGAGTCAGGAAAGCAATTTGGGTATAAGGAGCCTGAGTGCTTTTGAACTGTGCTGTTGAGAGTGGTTTTCAAAGGTTGGGGGAAGAAAGGCCTGGTCCCTTTAAGAATGAAAAGCTGGTCTCTGGCAAGCGGGGAGTTGTAGAATGGCAAAGAAGCCTGCTTCTCCATATGGTAGCTTTTCTCCTGAAGGAGGGAGCTGAATTAGAAGCATAGCTGCCAGGAAAAGCCTGACTAGAGACTATTGAAGCAGATTTTATTCAGGCCCAGGGAAATTCACATAACATGCTCTTTTCACTTCTTAAAACAGTAAGTGTATGTGTAAGTGCATTGAAACGTCCCTCACTCTGAGAAGCAAGTGCTTTACACAGGGCTGAGCACAGAGTAGACCCTGGACACCTGTTTGTAGAATCAAAAGACAGGATAATGTCTCTAGACACTACCCAGTATTAGTTGCTGCCGTACTTTTATGCTCTGCAAAGAAACAGTGATTTCAGGCCTTTCTGATGTTAAGACCAAGTTGCTTTTCATAAAAAAAAAAAAAAAACCAGGGAGCCTGAATAGAATTACATGGTAGAACTGAAAGGGATAGTTGAGATTAAGGTATGATAAATCTCTCCTTTTTATAGTTATGGAAACTGAGGTAATGGATTTGCCTAAGATAATGTGACTAGTTAACAGCAGAGCTAAAAATAACCCAGACTCCCTAACCTTCCCAATAGCATCAAGTGGAGCTGTGGTAATGAACCTGGATCCACAGGTGGACTTTAAGTCCAAAACCTTGTCCAATAATGTATATGTAAGCTTCCACGTGCATTGTCTCTGTGGGGGAGGAGGGTCCATGAAGAAAGCTTCTATGTTCATTGTCAGCCATGGAGTCTAGGCCCCAGTTTTTGTATTTGAAAATACATGATTTTACCACTTCAGAGACTGATTCACACCCATCTAAATTAAAGTAACTGCACTATCAACCGCATGCAAATGTGTTCTCTTATGTTGTATTGGAGTGGTACTAGGCTGCAATGTCCTCCCATAGCTTCTCTCTTCCCCACCCCACCTCCAACATTAACCTGGGCACAAATATCAAGTATCTCAAAGTCTTTCTGATAAATGGATGATGTGAAGGAATTGTAGCACTGTGATTAGGAGCACAGGCTTTGACCCTGCCTGGCCCGGTGGCTCAGTTGGTTGGAGCATCATCCCATATACCAAAATATTACACAGGTTTGATTCCCAGTTGGGGCACATACGGGAAGCAACCAATCAATATTTCTCTCTACTTGTCTCTCTCTCTTTCTCCTTTCCCCTCTCTCTAAAATCAATAAACATATACTTGGGTGAAGATTAAAAAAATAAAAATAAAAAACAACACCCACAGGCTTTGGGGTTAGATCATCCCAGATCTGAAACTTAACCAGCTCAAGCAAGTTGGTAACACTGCCTAAGCCTAGGTTTTTACATTCCTGAAACAGAAGTGGTAATACCAGCATCTGCTTCATAGCATTATTGTAAAACTTAAGACAAAAAATGGTAAGCACCTACCATAGTCCCTGGCACATATTAGGCCCTCACTTCATGACAGCTATCTTTACTATTAATAAGAAAGCAGACTGAGTCCTAGGAGAAAAATTAATGTGATTCCACCTTTTCTGTCATGCCAAGCAATGGTCCCCAATCTGGCTTCATGGATTTTCAAAGACAAGGACTGACACACAATATATTGCCCTTAAGCTCTGCTGTACAAGCACATTGAGGCAACCATTATGAAGAGCAGTCTGGCAGAATTTAATCCAAGCACTTGTGTACCATATGATCCAGCAGTCCCACTCTGGGAATATATCCCAGAAAAATTCACACATGTCCTGAAAGGGGACATGTATGAGGAGGGTTATCTCTGGTAAAGGAAGGTAGAGCAACCTAAGCATCTATCACTGGAATATAATGGGTACCTGGAATGTGCAGGGTGTACACTGTAGCATATCATGCAAGAGAAGCAACAAAGGAGATGGACACACAATAACATGGATAGATACTGAGGATGTGGTCATTCTTTTTTAAAAGATATTTTAAATGTATTTTTTACAGAGAGGGCGAAAAGAGACAGAGGGAGAGAAACATCAATGTGCAAGAGAAACATCAATCAGTTGCCTCTCGCACACCCCCTACTGGGGAAATCTGGCCCACAACCCAGGCATGTGCCCTGACTGGGAATTTAACCAGTGACCCCTTGGTTTGCAGGCCAGTGCTTAGCCCACTGAGCCACACCAGCTAACACAAACCTATATATTCTGATACATAGAAATTTGAATATAGACATCAGACACATTGGAATCATGGAGGGAGGGCAGGAAGGAAGGAAAGAGTGAGAATTGGTGGTAAAAGGGAAGAAAAGAACTAAAGAATCAAAGAAGGGAAGGAAGAAAGGAGGGAGAAAATTGAGGGAGAGGAGAGTCATGTGTGTTTTAATGGTGATAGTGTATTTTGTATTGGGGAATATAACTCAACTCTCCAATATACTGAATAAACAGCACCAACAGATGGCTGCCAGTAACACTTGGTTGGTGCACCAAACTTGGTGCCATTTCAAAACTAAATGTTTGAGAACTACAGGAGTATGCCCTATTTTCAAATAACTGAACTCCTCTGCTATTCATGTTGCTCATTTGACTAAATTCCCTTTCCTCTTTTGTTGTAAACATCCCAACGTGAAGAAATGAAAAGGGAGTGTAGTAAATGAAGAGGAATGGAGGAGATTAGTCCATTAATTTTAATATTAATCTTCTGAAATAAAGTCAAACGGTGAAAGAGACAATATATACTGTGATGTATACTTTCATCGAAAGAGGCCAATCATCAATATTGGAATGCTTGCACCATCATTTACCCATCATGGACTTACAAAAAAAATCAGTAAAATACTCAAATAGCAAGTGTCAAGGTATCGTATATCCACCCAGTTGGTAAAATAAGTCAGTTAATTTGGCAGGTAAGTATTAAGTAATCATGCTGTCAGAATCAGGTATCTAAGGGAGAAAGACAAAGACTGAACAAAGGGGGGGGATATATAAAAGAAATAAGAAGGGGACCAAAAATAAGCATAAGGAGAAAATAAATACAACATGACAGGTTCAACAGTAGGATGGATGTCTCCATTCCATCAGAAAGAGATTATCCTAGAAATAAGGACAAGACACTTCTAAATGGAGCTGAGGGTTCTAGCCCAACGGACAGAGGCTATTAATAAAAGTGAATTGTGGATTAAAGTCGTCTTTCGATGTCACCTTTCCCTTTCTACCCCAATGTTTTACGTGCCCTACGACATGTTGGACAGCATACAGAGCACTCACATACAGGCACTGCTTGTGTCTTTTCACTGCCCGGGCCAGGGGTTGGCAACTTTTTTCTGGGAAAGGGCCAAATAGCAAATATTTTGGCTTTGCAGACCAATGATAATACCATGATAGACCTCTAGGAAACAGAGGGGCAAGGAAGTAACTTCTAAAAGGTCTCAATATGGCCTCAGCTCCTCTCTTTCTCTCCCTCTTACAACTAACCCATCAGCAAATTCCTGTTGGTTACTCATCCCAAATATATCCAGAATCTAATTTCATCCCTCTGTAGCAACAACCCTGTTGCAACCCACCACAATTTCTAGCCAGGAGTATTTGTAATAAATTCCCAGTATGTCCCTGCTTCATTCCCTGTACCACTATACCTATACACACATTTTGTACTCTATATCTACCTCACTTTTTCATGTTTTATTTTAAAGTAGTTTTAAACTTAAAGTAATGTTGCAAAAAGAGTATACAGTCACCATAGACCCTTCACCCAGATTCCCGTTTGTTAATATCTTATGTAACTGCTCTGGCCAGGCAGCTCTGTTGGTTAGAGCATCATCCCAATATGCCAAAGTCACAGGTTCAATCCCTGGTCAGGGTACATACAAGAATCAACCAATGAATGCCTAAATAAGTAGAAAAATAAGTCAATGTTTCTCTCCCCCACCTCCTACTTTCTTCTCTCTCTCTAAAATCAATAAATGAAAAATTTTAAATATCTTACATAACCATAGTTCATGTATCAAAACTACAAAACATACATTGATGTATTACTATTACCTGAACTACAGATTTTATTTGGATTTCACTAGTTGATCCACTAACTTACTTTTCCTGATCCAGCATCTAATCCAGGAGAGCGCATTGCATTTCGTTGTCATGCCTCATTAGGCATGCCACCAGTCTCTGACAGTGCCTTAGTCCTTCCTTGCCTTTGATGTCCTTGACCATTTGGAAGAATACTGCTCAAGAATTTTGTATCACATCCCTTAAGTGTGGTTTCTCTGATGTTCTTTCGTGATCAGATTGAGGTTAAATAATCTGGGCAACAATACCAGAGAAGTGATAGGTTCTTCTTAGTGCATCATATCAGGTGTGAATGATGTCTTATTATTGCTAATGTCAACTCTGACCACTTGGTTAAGGTGCTGCCTGGTAACTTTCTCCACTGTAAAGAAATCATTATTTTCTTTTGTAATCAACATCTCATGGGAAGATACTTTAAAACCAGGCAAATATCCTGTTTCTCATCATGCTCTGTCCACTGATGAAAGCATCCACTGATAATGCACAGATAATTCTTAATAATAAGAATTATTATTGTGATGTTTGCCCAATTATGATCATCTATCATCTTCATTCCTTCTACATTTGGCAACTGCAACTTCACTGTAAGAAAAAGCCACCCTTTCTCTTTCATTAATTAATGAAGCAAGTAAGTCTAGTCCCCAGCCAACTCACCATCTGTACGCAGCCCTTACAAGCAAACACTGGAAAGCCACCTAAATGAGCCCAGTCCAGATTGCAAAATCCTGAGGGGGGGAAAAAACCGTATAAACATGGCTGTTGTTTGCAGGTACTCTGTTTTGGAGCAGTTGTTATACAGCAATAACCAACCAGGACAGTGTCTGAAGTCACACCTTGTCACACTCTGCACCTTGAAAAAAGCTATGTTCATGGGTCTGGGGCTATCCTGGAACAGGGAGAAAAAGCAGAACTTCAAATTGAAAAACTACAGTAACAAACACATTACTGTATTCAATGTATTCAAACTCCAGTAATAGAGTGGTGTTCAAGTACCACAGCCAGAAAAATCAGGATGAGCAAAACCAATTACCTTGCAAGGACGCCAAGGGTCCCCCTTCACCCTCCAAAAAAATCAAATTTCCCACCGACTAACAATTCACGTCCCATGCACTCAAATTCCTTTGCTTTGTTCATTTGGTACTTACTGACCAAGGCTTTGCCGGATTCTAGGTGTACAAAACTAAGATCCAGGACTGTAATTCTGACTTGATTAAAACAACCAGGGTGAGTGCTCACACTTTCCTCTGTTGTTAATCTTTTGTACCTTAAAGAGAAATCTGGACCTAAGAACAAGTTTGCTATCAAGAAGGGAAGACCTTGAACACACAAGCTTCTTGGCCAAGAGAAGCTAGGGCCAGGCCCACCCAGGAATGGAGGGTGAACACATTTCTTTGTTCTGCCAAGGTCTATTCCAGAAACCTTTATAACACAATTCTAGTCATTTGTCCCAGAGGGGCTGGTGAGCCTGTACATCCAGGCTCTCTTGAGTGAAATGAATAGAAGACAAAGTTATAAATTTTTATAAATGTCGAGAAAAGCAAAGGGGTAAAAGCTGTTTTTTGTTCATCTGATTACAAATAACTTAGATACTCACCCCTCCCTGCAAAAATATCCTCTTGAGACCCCCTCACCACTGCAACTAAGGTTTCACTGGAGAATGAACAACAAAACTAATAATAATAATAATAATAATTACAATAAAAATTAATTTTTTGCCATCTATATGCCAAGCATTTTGCTCTATGTGCTTCATGAGCACAGTGTTTACAGGTGATAGGGGCCTGACAAGGAGCCATGGAGGAGGACACCAAGACTTATGTGTAAATGTAAGTGCACTGGGCACCTCCAGAAGAAGCAGCAACCTTAGAATCTCCACGCGAGTCACACTGCAGGCGCAAGATGTTGGAATGTGCTTTCCACTGGTTGGACGTGTAACGTAAAAACAGTGTCAATGTAGCAATAACAACAAGAGTCATTGCTGCCATTTCTTGAGCACCCACTTCCTCAAAAACCAAGGAAATGGCCTCATTTTATTCTCATAACAACCCTGAGAAGGTGCTGCAATGCTCCCCTTTGTACGAATGAAGAAACTCAGTGAAGTCCTGGGGCTGGTAAATAATGGCATCAATGTTGGCGCCCAACTGTCTCTTCACTAACTCGTGTCTTTCTAGCCATCAAACAGCCTAAAATAAACACTATTAAATAGAAGGATCTAAAGTAGAGACTCAGTCTGGGGCTATAACTTCAAGGGTTCTGTGAACCCTAAAATTAAATGCCTGAAGCATATAAGCATATGTTTTCATATTTATATTTATATGCACACACATTTAGGGGGTTATCTATGGCTTTTATTGGTCTTACATGAGTCCTTGATTCCAAATAAGACTAAAATCCTAATTAAAAGGAGGTCCACACTAGAAAATATAATAGCCAACATCAAACTGGGTGTTTACAGATGAAGGCAGGAAATGCCCCAATATGTGTGATGATGGCCATTCATCTGAACCTCCCTCTAAAATTCACTGAATCCCAAAAGACCCTATTTCTTTATCCACATAATGGCCTCACACATAGCACCACTGGGTTTTCTGAGAGTGCAGTTAAACCCGCTTTGCAGCAGTTACAGGGCAAGCTCTGCAGCGCCTCGCCCAGCAGAATCTGATGACCCCAGAGTCTTGGTGTGCAGTGGCTTGGACACCACCCTGTTTAGAAATGTGAGTACAGGGTGGGGGAGTAGTAAAGGGTAAAGGGGGTCAAATATATGGTAATGAAAGGAGACTTGATTTTGGGTGGTGAGCACACAATGCAATGTACAGATCATGTATCATAGAATTGTACACTTGAAACCTATATAGTTTTATTAACCAATGTCACCCCAATAAATTTAATTTAAAAAGAAATAAGAGCACAAATGGATAGCTGCTGCAGGACTCTTTTAAGCTTATTTTTCTACACACAGGGATTGGATTCTGATGCTGGTCCAAATAGAAATTAGGTCGGTTATTCCATTTTTGAAAACCTGGCATGAATACCTTTCTTTAAACACATTCATTAGGCAAATTGAATATTTTCCAAATAGGAACCAGAGGGAGATTTCCAAGTCTCATTCAAGTCCACAGCTTGATCTTGCTTTTCAGTCTAATTGCAGAAGGATCCGCTGGTCACTCACAGTCATTGCTGTCTCCTGCACACATTCACAATGTAGAGTTAGCTCAGAATAGATGTTTGCTGACAATGTTGGAAGAGCTCAGGTTCTTGCTGGAAAATTCATCTCTGTGGAAAAGAGATGTGCTAGATCTTTCTCTGCCAAACAAAGAAAAGAAAAGGAGGGGGCTTGTGTCTTTATTTATGCAAGGCTTGGGAGAGAGTGCCAAATCTCAACTAATACCAGCTCAGCTCTTCTCCTGGCCAAGTGCCAGGGTGAGTTGACAGGTACAGGTCAGCCTGGGTATTTCCCACAGAAGGATGACCCTCAGATTTGTCATTATGTCATCCTCTTAAATAGTAGACACGTTCCCTCCAAATGCAGAGCTCGTGATGACAGTGCACTGGCAGTGTAGGACAATGAATGCTCCCACTCTTCCTCAGGACCAAAATCCCCAATCTCAGCCGAGGGGAAACCACTATGCACTCTCCTACATTTTTGTCTGCTTGCCTGGATGTTTAATATCTCCACACAGACCTAGCATGGTGATGAGCAGTAGCAACAGCCTAATAATTCCATGCTACTCGACTAACCTATATGGTCCATTATCTTAATTACTTTGAGCTATTCATTTTAAGTTCAAGCTGTTCTAACTTTTAGTGTTTCTAAATACACTTTCAAAATTAAAACTCTTTTAAAGTCCTTTAACTCATACTTCAGATTAAACTATGGGGGAAAAATGTTCAAATCCATTCTACTAACCCCAAGACCTCTCCCTAATGGAGGCCTACTATGATAGATTGAATTTTTGTTCCCAACTCTTCACTCCCTGTCTGTAATATAGAATTATAAACCCACAGCCTTTGCCATTTGGCTTTGCAGTAGAAGGAGAGTTTGCAAAGTAAACATCTCTACCCAGTTGATTTTAGGTCCATGCCTATGACTTGTTTTGACCAACAGAATGTAGGTCGAAGTGAGAGTGTGTCTGTTATGAGCAAAAGTTTTAACACGTACAGCAAGCTTTCATCAGCAACTTTTCCGCCTCTGTCATTCACCATGCAAAAAGCGTGTCTCAGATCACTGGTGTTCCTTAGCCGTGGTCTCATGGACATGGAACAAATATGCATAAGGCCCAAACCCTGGGTCCAAGCCTAGCTGAGCTTAGCCAAGCCCAGCCAACCCACAGACCCATGGACAACAGATAAAGGAGTATTTTTGTTACCTACTGAAATATTGAGGCTGTTTGTTACTGCAGCTAAAGCTGATTAATATGTCTTCCAAATCCAATGCATCAACAGGTTATTTTGTAAGTTACAAACCACAAGAATTCACAAAGGTATGGGACACCTGGCCAACTCTGATCCTAACAAGCAAACAAGTAAAAAAGAAGTACCCTCATCAAAATGCCCAGAGCCATGTCAGCTCATTGGAAAACAGCATTCTATTTCTTCCACCTGTACAATGTAGGAGAAATATCACTGGCAGTCATTGCAGAATTCTTAGCCTACATTTTACTCCTTTAATCCCATATTTAAAGGAAAGTTGACAACAGTTTTGTTTCTTCTAGCTTTCTGACACACTCAATTGTTTGGGGTGGTTTGGAATATCCAAAACTAAGGCTTCCCACTGTTTTTTAATCTTGCTCTATACATGAGAAATATTCATAGCTGTTGTAGTGAATCTTGAAATGAGTGTACAGTGTAAGGATACTAGGCTACCAGTTGATCAGAGGAAGACAACAAAATGAATAATAAGCAAGAAATGACTGAAGCCTCCAAGAATACAGATAATTTGACGACACTAAGAAGGGAGCAGAGAATGCCAGGCCTTGGCATCGATTTTTAAGAGCCTTCTTAAATCCATCTGTTCTTCATAATATTAACCTGTAGTCATAGTTCTCAATCTCTGAATTCCCCTCCCCCCTTTTTCCTTTTTTGCTTCTCTATTTATTTCATACAAGACCGAATAATATTGAGCTGCTGTGAACTGCTGAGTTCTGTTTAGTTCCTGGTATAATTGGAAACAATTGAATTTGAATGGCAATTTGGTTTTCACATCTTTTATTTATTAACATTCTTCAAAATATAGAAAGTAAAAGGGTAAAAACAGTTTTACATAATATAGAGGATGTCAAGCACAGAAAAAAAATGAGGACAAAGAAAAAATAGAAACTGAATAAAAACATGAGTTTAATTCAATCTAGAGAGTTGCAGTTTTTACGTGCTTGTACTAATGTATATTTCTTATGTGGAGCAGTGTTAGTCCATCAATACTATAGCTAGAGGGTTCATCCATTTAATAAATAGACCCAGTGATTATGCAACTAATGTTCAGAAGGAGATAAAGCCTTTACTTTGGTCCCCACTTAAAATGTAAGGATAGCAAAGAGTAGGTGCAACTTGCTGGAGTCCATATGTAAATGGTTGGCCACCATCATATGCGAAACTACTATTTGCTCCGTTGCTGGCACACAGAGGTGTGCTCAATTTTTTATATGTGCACTATTCTGCATGCACATTGTACTTCAATAGAAAGGGCTCTTTAGATTTAAACTATAGAACAAATAAAAAACTAACACCAGGTCATTGTGTTCCTGGGCTTTGGTAGTAAATGTACTTATGAACTAGCTATGCAGTGGTCAAATACGAGGGAGAATTAGCAAAACAAATCCAGAGAGTTTAATAATCCACTATTTAGAAAACCCTTCCTTTACTATAACTATACAGTTCTCTCTTGTGTACAAATGAGTGGAAAGAGTGGTGCGTATCATCCAAGGCACGTGTGGTCTTCTCCATCTCTTACCAGGTTTGGAAACCTTCCAGTGGCCCTTGTCTCCTGGGCACTAGATCTGCATCCTGATTACTCCTGTCTGTGACTCAGGGCCCAGCCTCTCAAGTCAAACTGCAAGGGTTTAAGTACCAGCTTGGCCATTTCCTCGATATACAGCCTTAGGCAGGTATTTAACAACCCTATCTCCGCTCCATCATCTAAAAAGTGGAGACAATAATAGTACCTACTTCCTGGGATTGCTGTGAAGAAGTACATGCCTGGTACCTAGGAAGTGTTCAATAAATGTTAATTATTATCATAATTTCCATGGTAATGGTTCAATATGTAAGACGTGAATAACTGAGAGAAGAAATAGCACCTAATTCTGCCAAAATTGCTTTTTTCCATAAACATTTTTAAATGACTGAAATGTCCATGGCACCAGTGTACCGATGTTTGCAATTTACTTTAAAATATGCCCAAAATAAACTAAATTGATGGGCAGACATCAGGATCAATAGGTGGAGAGGTATGTGATGAAACAGACGGAAACATTCACCATAGGATCTAGGTGATGAGTGTGTGGGTGTTCACAGCACAGTTTTCCCAATTTTTATGAATACAAATGTTGAAAAAAACAAAGGAAATCTGAAAAAAGTACACGACATAAATATTTAAATTCTGTATAATTACTAAGTATAAGCAGAGACCTGTACTGTACAACATCAAGTTAAATATAAACACCTAATTATGGATTTTTTTTCTTTTTCTAAACTTAAGTGTTGAAGTTGTTTTCCTTTCTGATTTCAGAAAAACCTTTGCATTCATCCTAAATTCTTCTATCTTGTCAGGTGTTCCCATGAATACTTCTTTCTCATTTTGTTCATGAGCAGATTTTGTGTTCAAAGCCTTTTTCCTACATGAAGTGATAAGAACCACAAAGCCCACCCTGGTTTGTGTAACCCCAAGAAAATAACATGAGGGATGTGGGGCCCTTTGTCTGTTTTAACAGCCCAATGGGCATGATCCATTTATCACAGAGATCAAAGTTACTTATAATTTATCCATCCCTTAAATTAGGCAAATTCTAAGGCTATTTAATTCCAAGAATACATTAATTCTCCAGAGAACTGTGATTTTCTTTGTTCAAAATTCTATCATTGTTATCTCCTTTTATAAAGAGCTTCATATTTGGTTCATTATTGTTTGGACCCACAAAAGGAGAGAAATCTCTGGCAGACACAGTTGGTTTGCCTCCTCCACAGCCTGTCCCAACCTTTTTCTTTGCTTACCAGCTAATAAGACTATATATGGGCCAAAAACAAAAATGGAGGCATGGTGGAATCCCAGGGAGCTGTGGTGGACTTCCCATTTCTCTTAGTTAAAATAAAGTGATCGGAAACTGAAAATGCATAATAATTTCTATCATCTGTGGATGCTGTGGCAATTGTAAAACATGTCCACAAATTCTGTGTCCTCCCATCAAAAGCTAGGATGTATCTATGTGCAAGACTGGAAAGACAGGTTGAGAAAATGAGTCTGGTTTTTCTCACATCTATAATAAGAAAGCTGTAAGGAATACAAGGACAGGAATGACTTTTAGGTAGTCAGTCAGAACTGTCTGCCACAACTCTTCTCGGAGTCAATTGTGGGGTCTTAATGGTGAGCCACCCCATTCCATTTCCCCACCTTCTGAAGGAGCAAATGCACAAGAGTCTAAGTCGCCCCTTTCCAGAGTTCCAGAATGGAGACTGACGGTGACCCAGAGACACAAGTAAAGCAGCTCTAGAATGACCACATAATGTCGCCACCAAATGAGATGATGGCTAAGGAGCCAGAAGACATCCTAATGGCAGTTCCCCAGGCCTGGGTTCCACAATAGCCTTCTAGGACTCCACCAGAGAGCCTTGGTGAAGGCTGTGTCGAAGCTGTGGAGACCACACCAGGAAATAATCCTCTCAACCCTGCAGACTTCAGGCGGTTGTTCAGAAACTTCTGCTATGAGGATGCTCGTGAGCCCAGGGATGTCCCAGGGCATCTCCTGGAGTTTGCTAGGCTGTGGCTGAGACCTGATATTCACACAAAGGGGCAGACTATGGAAATGCTGGTGCAGAAGCTCCTGAGGGGCTCAGAGCTCAGGTGCAGAAAGGTCAGCCTGGGGTCAGACTCACTGGCTAAGTGTCCCTGCTCACTCCTTGCTGTACCTAGATGTTAGATGTTTGGTTAAACATTCTTTGTTGCAAGTTCCTTCTACAGTCATGGGAAATCTGAACCTCGGTTTTCTTTGAGTTTGCCTTTGACTGGTTGTTAATAAGAATCAACCAAGAAAAAAAGCAAACAAAATATAACCAGACACATTGAAGTTAAGAACAATCTAACAATAGCCAGAGGGGAATAGGGAGGGGACACTGGGGGGAGGGGTTTACAGGAACTAATATAAAGGACACATGGACAAAATCAAGGGGGAGGGTGGAGGTGGGGTAGGCAGGGGGGTTCAGCTGGGGTGGGGTGGAGGGATGGGGAGAAAATGCAGACAACTGTAATTGGATAACAATAAAAAAAAGTAGATAATAAGAAAAAAAAGAAGAATCGACCAAAACCCCTGCTGGACTTCTTTTTGCCTGAGGCAGTTCTATTTCCTGGGACTGTGAACTACAGCAGTTTCTCTGCCCTCTTGTGAGGACAATCAGCCTGCTGCTTGTTTTTGCTCTGCTCTGTTTTGCATTCTGTGACATCCTTTATTATATTTTGTATGTATCCAAAGAGGTCATTGCTTTAACTAACAGAATTCTTGATTCTTGCTGTTGCAGTATGACTGGCAGCTTCTGTAACCCCACTAGTCCTTGAAATAATGAAGTTTGGTCCTAAATGAAAATGCTCTATGGTAAAAAAGAATAGTCTGCCACAAATATCTTCATAACAAATACAAAATCAAATGACCAACTTATTGCTAGAGGGATAAGAAAGAACATAGATTTATTTTGCTAACAGATGATCATTTTGAGGAGCTAGTGATTTATCAACACCTGCAAACAATTTCTACTCATGTTATATAAATTTTGACTTTTTTTATTATGATGCTTTCACATCAATGCCTCTCGCTATGTGGATTTCTTTTTTATGGCTTTGTCTTCGTTTGGGTTGTTTTTTTCAAGGTATAACATACATACAGTATAGAATGTGCTCTAATTTCAAGTGTGAAGCTTAATACATTATGAAATATGTACACACCCAAGCCACAACCACCAGAGCAAGATCTAGATTATTGCCGTCATCCAGAAGGCTCTCTCATGCCCCTCACAGTTAAAAGCCACCTTCAAGGATAACCACTATTCTGCCTTCTTTTCTGAACTTCACATTAAGGATTTAAACAGTATTTTTACTTTTGTGACTGGCCTCTTCCACAATGTCTATGATAATTAGTAGGGGTTTTTTGTATATTTGTTCATTTTCTTGTTTGGAGTATGCCATTGTATCTGTGTATTATAAATTATGTGTCCATTCTCCTATTGATGGGCATTTAGCTGGCTTCCAATTTGGGACTATCAGGAAAAGGCCACTATAAATATCCTTTTTCTTTAAAGATTTTATTTATTTATTTATAGGTGAAAGAAAGTGAGAGAAACATGATGTGTAAGAGATACACTGACTGGTTGCCTCTCACATGACCCCTACTGGGGACCTGGCCTGCAACCCAGGCATGTGCCCCAACCGGAAATCAAACTGGTGACCCTTTGGTTTGCAGACCGGCACTCAATCCACTGAGCCACACCAGCCAGGGCTAAACATTCTTATAACGCCTGTCTTTTAAGGACACGTGCGCTCATTCCTCTTGGATATATATCTAGAAGCAGAATTTCTGGATCATGGAGTAGGAATATGTTCAGCTTTAGTGAATATTGCTAAACCATTTTTGCAAAGTTGCTATATTCTCCTATTTGGTTGCAGTTTCTAAGGCATTAATATGCTCTCCGATGCTACCTCATCTCACCAAAACAGTGTCTTTAAACAGAAGTCTTACAACACATAATCTTGCCTCTCTGACTGGCCTCCATCATTCTTTCAGCCTTTCTCTGTTGCCCTAACTATGAAGACTAGACTAAAGGAAACTACACTAAGTGAATATTTATAGCTGTCCCATAACCTAATTAAAATATAAGCAGGTAAAGGCAAATGATTTTCAGGTCTGCTTTCATTTCATCTCATCTCATAAACTTGAGTAACATTTCCGCCTTTGTTTCATGCTTTTGTGGTTTAAAGAAACAAATGCAACTAAACTATGGGCGCGTTGTGAAAATAAATGAGTAAAGTTCTTTAGGCTTCCCAGGGACAGGAAGAAGGATGGGAGGAAACTGTTACAGAAATGTAATCATTATTGTAATCGGCCTGCAGTGCTGTGAATAAGTCATAATTATCTCACAATCTGAGTTAATGCTGTGATGCTTTCTCTTGTCGTGTCAACACGTGCACGTACATATCAAGAAGACCCACAGAGCTGCTGCATTGCTGAACGCACCAAGCCCTCACTTTACAGGCGTGTTGACCTCACACTCCAGGAAAACATTCCACACCCTGACTATGGGGGCCTTTCTACCCATAGTGTTCTCACCTTTCCCTATTCAAGTCACTAGTGGTTTGTTGTTGTTGTTGTTGTTTGTTTGTTTGGGTTTTTTTTTTTTTGGCCTGGAAAACCCAATAGCATTCAGCTGTAAAAATGAGTGATTTATATTGGATGGGGAAATATTTCTGACATTTGTGCAGGTGCATTCTTAATTTAAACTTACACAGATCCAAGGGAAAATATATCGTATTCTCGTGTACATGGATGTCCCCAACCTCATCTTCATTCCATTCTTGTGGGCTGTTAGAGAGTATTCCCTTTCACAGGAAAAAACAAAGAAGAAAACTGAAGCAATAAAATAATGAGAATGAAATTTACAAAACTTTTGGGTTCATGAAAAGGTCTGTGTTAAGTGTGCTAAACTGAATGCCAGTAGCTTCATTTTAGACCAACTATTTTGTTTTCCCAGATTTTTTTTCTCAAACACATCAAGAGGCAATGCTAAACCAAGTGGTTCCTGGAGACAAAGCTCACCATTCCCTCAGATACTCTGTCTCTTCAGCACCAAGACTTGGTTGTCACCCAGTCCTTAATGGACCCCTGACCAGTTAATGAGAAGCTGTGGAGGAGAGAGGGCCTAGTCACTGGTAGGCATTTCAAGCTCTCCAGGTGGTGCTAATGTACAGCCAGATTTGAGAATTGCTGCAGTCCATCCTGCCTTGCACCACGGGCTATAAGAGGAAGGCAGCATCGCCTAAACAGTGATAGCCACATTCAGAATATTACCAGTGGGATCTGCTGGATTCTTAAATGCACTGATCAAAGGACAGGGTGGAACGGTAACTTTCACTGAAGCAAACCATGAAACAGGTTGAACACTAACACATTTCCCCAAAGTCATGCTTCACCCAAAAAAAAGAGAATGAGGAAGAGAATGACAGTAGCAGGATGGGCAGCCAACCAGGCTGCTCACTGGGGACATAGTAGTTCTCAGGGCTCATCCCAATGTTGAGCAAAAGTACAAACATTTCGATGTGGGGATCTGGAAGTGCTCGATAGAGGCTGCCTAACCACAGCATGGGCACTGGTCTGTCTGAAACTATGTTGTCTTCATAACAGACCCACCAGCACAGCCCCCCCACGAAGGAGTTTGCATGTATGTTGATGCACTTTGTAAATACAGGAGGAGGGAAAGTTTTGTGTCTCAGTACCAGGGGCAGGAATAAGACATGGGAGGGGAAATGGAGAATGGCCTGGTATTAGTCCTCCAACTAGCCCTAGGAATCAGAGCCCGACAACCAATCAAAAGAAGCAGTGCAGGAAAAACTGAAAGGACCATTTTTAAGATTCTGTGAGGCATGGTTTGGGGGGGAGCAAAAGCAATTCTTTACTCTCCCAGGTGACATGGCCCAATGCAGAGCTAGAGAAAGAGGTAGTCTCCATACTCCAAAACGCATGACCACGCCTCCCAAGGATGAGAGCCTCTGTGAGCATCAACAATCCCCTTGTCACTCCCACAAGAGGCAACACATAGCAACCAGAGGCACCATCGAGCAGAGTCAGGACCAAATAACATCAGTGAGGAGGACTTGGAGCAGGAGAGCAACAATATGACTATACTCCGTGATGATCTGTAAGCACATGCAAGCCTCCTCCTAATGACTAACAGAAACCCTTTTGGGGAAAAGGGGGCTTTATGGAGGCAGAAGTCCTATGTGAGCTAGGAAATCTAGATTCCCACTGTTGATACAATGCCATCTGTATCCACCAGTGAGGCCCAGAGGCATTCATGTCTCAGTACTTTATTGTGTGATATTGAAAAGAAAATAGACCTGCCAGACATACAATATAAGTATCCTCTTAAATTTTTACCTCTTTTGATGAATTAATAGACCTGTGAATAAAAGAAGGCTGTATAGCAAGGAAAGTCATATTGTTGTAAAATTACTCAGAAAGGAATCAAATAATTTTGACTGTGTTTCTTAAGGAAATAATTTTTCTTTTTCACCATAATGCCTATTGGAAAGTTCTGAATCGACTAGTGAATAAGTCATAAAACCCCCCACCTGAAGTCCATTAGCAAAGAAGATCATAGAATGAGAAGAAAGAGATATCTTTGAGAAGGGGGGTGGTAAATACCACTATTCTACTGTCACATTCTTGAGCTCATTCCCACCATTCAAGAAAGCGAAACTCTGTAGAACTGGAAGGACTCACAGGATGAGGGATAAAAAAACACCCAAAATCCAGAGGCAGGAAATTGCTATCAACTGATGGTCAATGGTGCCAATTGAATGCCAACAAGAACCCCCAATTTGGGGTGTGGTAAAGAAGGAAAATTTATTCACTGCAAACAGCTCAACAGCAAGGCAGCATAGCTGTGAAAAGAGCATGGCTGTGCAACAGCTCCGAAGTCAGGCAGTCCTGTGCCACGCCCCTCCCCGGCTAGGCAGCTCTGCTCTGGTGAGACCTCTTTTGTGTTTCAGTGCTAACAGGATACATACACTTTTCACTGGGAAGTGCGCCCTCTGAGCCACTTGGGAGCCAGCTAATATGAACAGAAGTCTCCACCCCTGGTCCCTGATTTGTCTGTCCTCATGCAAATGAGGACTCCAAATCCTCACAGTTTGATTCGTCCAAAGGCACTCTCCTGATTAGTCAGAATAGAACTGCTCTGATTGGTCAGAGCTGTGCAGCTCTGATTGGATGGGGAAAACCTCCATCCTATTGGTTAAAATAGGAGTCTGGGAACTCCTTTATAAGGGCTGGCTCAGATGGCAGAAACACAGTGCGGACAGGTAGTTCAGGACAGGGGCAGGCGGTTTGGTGCGGAGACTGCTCTGCAAAATGCAGTTTGCCTGAGAGGCCCCTGTGCAGAAATGGCTTCTAGGCTCTGCCTTTATTGGAGCCGAGTTAGCCACCAGGAGTCCTTCTTAGTACGTGTTGTTTTTCTCTCAGGGTTCACACTCCTGATAAACTCCTTGTTTCTCATCGTTAGGATTTCAGTTCTCATAAATGAAGCCACCCACATTGGGCTTTATGTGTTGCCCGAGCACAGTGGCCTCTGCCGCACACACATTAAAAAATGTGGCCTCACAGAGTGAATCCTAAGGGACTAATCAGCTCACAAAAATGCTAGCAAACAATCGCAGGTTAGGGAGCAAATTCCAGACAACGAGCCTCAGTCTCAAGGTCTCCATTTAATAACTTCCACTGAATACAATTTAGACAAACTCATACTTGTGGTGTTCTGAACAGGGCCATCCATGCCACATTGAAGAAAAGTCAAAACATTCCACAACTTACCGAAGTTAAAAGGGGGGAAGCTCTTTTTTTTTCTTATTGGATGCCTTTTTTCACTTGTCATTTTAAATTGTTGTTCAGTTACAGTTGCCCCATCTACCCCCCTCCCCCGCCCCCGTTGCTCTCCCCTGCCCCACCCCCCACTGCCAGTCAATCCTCCCCTCCGTTGTTCATGCCCATGAGTCCTCTATTGGTGTTCCTTGGCCTGCCCCTTCACCTTCTTTCCCTCCTTACCACCCTCCCACCTCCCCTCTGGTCACTGTCAGTTTGTTCTTTATTTCTATGTCCTACCCTGCATGAAAGCTCTTTTTTTATATACTGAGTTTCCCTTTTACTTTCTCTCACTCTGAGGAAAGAGATATTTTCAAATTTTTGGCACTTGATCATAGCAAAAGAAAGAAGTGTCCATTTTTCAAAAAAAAAAAAATTACAGTCCTGAAAAGATACAAATAAACAACCAAAGCTTTACTCTAACATTATGTGTGGGGGTCCAGACCACAGGACCACCTTGCAGGCAAAACTACTTTATACCGACCTGGTCATTAGCATGCCTTGGTAATTAGAATCCTTTGGATGAGGTCCAAGACAGAATTCCATCCCCAATTCTATTTTAATATTCAGAGTACTAGAGAAGTGCCAATTTGTTTCCCAAAACAAAAATAAGAGCCACCCAGGGGCTCTATTTTCTAAATGAAATCATATTTAATAACCTCCAGCATATCATTTGTATAGGCCAAAACATTGTTGCTATCCCATTGAGATTTACATTAGAGAGAGAAGAAATGGAAAGTTATAGTGCAGCTTTGTTATTAGCTGGGCTTATGCCCTAAGCAGTGGTACAGAGCTCTTGTACCTAGGATAGGAAACACTGTTGGGACGCAAGGTCCAAAAAGAGTCTCTCTGCCCGGAATGTAAATGTGAGACAAGAGAAAAAAGAGATGGCCTAGCTTCCAATGCTCTGCTCAAGAGGGCCAGGTAAGGAAGAAGCAGAAGACTGCAAATGTGGCACCTCAGCTTTGTGACTGACCTCTAAATAGAAGGACTCCAGAAGCTGGGATGCATGAAACATCCTGGCTAACCTGGAAGGTCTATACAAGTGAAACATTTGCTTGAGGTAGGATTTCCACGTACTAAGTGCTATCAGTGAAAGGGGTAATGTGCCGTGTGTCCATGAGCAAGCTGGTGGTGGGATACTTGCCATATCAAGCTGACAGATGTAAGTAACCAAAGTTGCTGGAGAAATTGAGATCTAGGCATCAGGGTTCAAATCCTGAGTTTCCCACTGATCAATTTTGTGACTTTGCCAAGTTGTCTCTCCTGAGCCTCCATTTTGTCATCTGTAAAATGAAGCTGATAGCAGGACCTACCTCATTTGGATTAAAGGAGTTAAAACACTTAAAGAATGGACCAATGCCTGACGCAGAATAAATAGGGTCAACATGAGCTATTATTATTTACAACTTTTTCCAGTGGCTTGATATTACCTTTAAAGCTAGAAATGGGCCCTGCCTGATGTGGCTCAGTAGATTGAGTGCCGGCCTGCAAACCAAAGGGTTGCTGGTTCAATTCCCAGTCATGGCACATGCCTGGGTAGCAGGCCAGGTCCCCAGTAGGGGGCACATGGGAGGCAACCACACATTGATGTTTCTCTCCCTCTCTTTCTCCTTCCCTTCCCCTCTGTGTAAAAGTAAAGAAATGAAATCTTTAAAAAAAATAGAAATTTTAAAAAGTCAGAAATGGATTACAGATTAAAAACAGGACATTAAACACAATTGGTGGTGGTGGTGATGAGATTGATTGGGCTGGAGATGAAACAACACAAAATAGCATATTGGAATCAAATGAATCTTTCCCTAGCAATTGACAGAACATAAAATGAAAATAATGTACCTAAAATTCTCTCACGATGTCATTTAAAGACAATAAAATGGTGGCTGAATTATAGGCAGTAAGCTTTTATCATGTTAAAACAGTACACAAGTCATCAGCAGAGTCGAAGCAGTTAAAGTTTTAAAAATAGTTCTCTGCAGTCCCTGCCAAGATACAACACCATTTTGAAACAACACACGGTGAGCATAAAAATAAGGCTCTTGGGTCTTTCAGCATAAATTAAACAATTTAATGTTATTGAAAAAATTATGCAAACAAAATTTAAATCTGATTATATAAATACACATAGGATCTTTTAAAGCAAGATGCCGCAGTGCACATAGAGAAAAGCTTTCCAAAAGAAGTAGACAGTTTAATAGAAAAATGACCAAAGATTTAGTCAGACACTTCATAAGAGAGGATATCCAAATGGGTGTTATAAATAAAGGGAAAGGGGCCCCACTTAGTCATCAGGGAAATGCAAATTAAAACTGTAATGCCATATTGCTGCACATCCACACCATAGCTAAAATGAAAAAGACAATACCTAGAGTTGACAAGGGTGTGGGGCAACCAAAACTTTCCTACATTTCTGGGGGGAGAGGGTTCAAACATTTTAGAAAACTGTTTCTCAATCTACTGTAGTTGAACGTAAGCATTCTGTATGAGGCAGCAATTCCATGCCTACTTATATACCCAACTGAACTGCATGCAAATGTCCACTGAAAAGCACGTATAAAAATGTTTATGGCAGCACTGTTCATAGTTGCCGAAAATAGGAGCCCACCAAATGCCTGTCAATAGGAACATGGGTGAGAATATTGTGGTACACTCACATAATGGAATACGATACAGTAAAGAGAATAACTGAACTGCAATTATATAAAACAACTTGATGAGTCTCATGAACAAAATGTTGAGAAAAAGAATCCGGCCCAGAAGACCGTGTACTGTATGATTCCATTTACGTAAAGTTTAAAAGCAGGCAAGTCTATTTAACGGTATTAGGAGTCCAGGATAGTGCTTTCTCCCAGGAGACAGGGACTGAGGCAACACCAACAGCATCTTGGGTTCTGGTTACGCTGGTTTGTTCACTTTGTGAAAATTCATTAAGCTTTTCAGTTAGGATTTCTGTACTTTTCTGTATGTATGGCATATTTCACTTTTAAAAGTTCACCTTTTTCTAAAAAGCGCTTTGTAAACCCTGATCTACTGACAGTGTAACACAGATGGAAATTCCATGAAGGGAAGGGGTATTTGTCTTTATTACTCACTGATGTGCCCTAAGCACCTAGAACAGCACCTGATTCATACTAGGGAGTCATTAGATATTTACAGAATGAATGGTAAATGAGTGACGTGCTCCAAGCATATAATTTGTACCATTATCTCAAACAACTGGAATAGAATCCCAGAATGTACGGATGTGATGAAGCTGTTCAAAGGCTGTTATGTGCAATTCACAATGCATGTACATAAGAGTAGAGATTTGTGTATTTCTCCTCTTTAGCTATTTTTATATATGTTCTTTCAAGTAACTAATAAGAAGACTTTTTGTATTCAACAGGAATATAAGTCTCTTTAAATATGTTGATAAGTTTCAATTTATTACCAAACAGTTTGTAATAAAGTAGTGAGCCCTTTACTGAATAAACTAGAGAAGTAAGGGGTTTGATCAATGCTGATACCATAATGTTTGCAACTGCAGTAGTTCTTATATCAAAATAGGGTTCAATAATGCCATACAAACTGTCAATTTTATTAAGGAGCAGACTTTATTTTTTTTTAATCTTATTTATTTACTTTTTAGAGAGAGGGCGAGGGAGGGATAAAGAGAGTGGGAGAAACTTCAATATGCAGAGATACATTGATTGATTGCCTCTTGTGTGCCCCCAACCAGGGACCTGGCCCGCAACCCAGGCATGTGCCCTGACTGGGAATCAAACCAGTGACCTTTTGGTTCACAGGCCAGCACTCAATCCACTGAGCCACACCAGCCAAGGCAAGGAGCAGATTTTAAATTGCAGACTCTACAGAGGTGTTATAATTATAAGGGCAGCAAGTATCATAATTTCCTTCTTTATATTGAAGGCCAATAGCTGTCTCAAGGCAAGGTGCAAGTACCAATTTTTCAAATGAAACAAGAAACCGGTATTTTTTATGAAGGAATTTCCTTCAGAGACAGATTCCCATTTCCCCCTCCTTCCTTCAATAATGGAACAGCTGAATTGTAGCTGGACTCATGACCTCCTAGGCAAACACTACATTTCCCGATCTCCCTTGCAGCCAGGTATGATCATATGACAAAGTCCTGGCGATTGGGATGTCAATGAAAATGTTATGTGCCTCTTCTGGGTCATGCCTACAAAAAAGGGGGTGTGTTGCTCTGTTGTCCCACATTCCCACTGGCTGTAGTGTGGATTCATAACCATCACAGACATGAGTAGGAAGCCAAGTGCTGGGGCTGGCAGAGCAACGAGACAGAACATGCCCACGGCTCTGAATGACCTGCTGAAATAGAGCCACCCTCTCTGCTCTAGACCGTCTTCCTCTGAATCATTACATGAAAGAGAAATGAACTCCTATCTCATTAAGTTACAATGTTGTGGAGTCTTTTTTGTTACAAAAGCATATGGTAAACATTAATGAATAAAATAGCTCCACTAAAATATCCCTGAAATAGCACATAATACACTCACTTAGATAGCTTTGTTTTTCATTTCTCCACTGTCTGAATGTGGTGGGCAGAATAGTGGTCCCTCATATTTCTCTGGAACCTGTGAATGTTACATACATGGCCAAAGGGACTTTACAGATGTGATTAAGGATCATGAGATGAGATGATCCTGGATCACCCAGGTGGGCCCAATGTAATGACAAGGGTCCTTATAAGAGGGAGGCAGAAGGATCAGAGTCAGAGGAGATGTGAGGACAGAATCAGAGGTTTGAGGGACGCACTTTGAAGATGGAGGAAGAGGCCAAGAGAAAAGGAAAGAAGGTAGCTTCTAGAAGCTAGAAAAGGCAAGGATACTGATTCTCCTTTAGAGTCTGCAGAAGGAATTCAGCCCTGCTAATGCCTTAATTTTATCCCCAGAAGAGTCATGTCAGACTTCTGATGTCCATAACTGTAATAAATTTGTGGTAATTTGTTGCAGCAGCAATAGGAAACGAATACACTGAATATGCCTCAGCCACATGGGCCTTTCAGTTTATCAAACACACCAAGCTCTTTCATGCCTCAGAACCACTGTCCATGCTGTTCTCATGGTCTGGAATTCTCTGTCTTCTTCCAAATTATTAGATGGCGGCTTCCTTCTTGCAATCAGGGCTCATCTTGAACGTCACTTGCCCTTGCCACTCATTCTAAGGTGATCATCCTTATTCTCTCTGACAGTATACTGTTCTTTTCCATCATAAAATCCCATTGTTTGTAATTCTTTACCTAATTGTTTGTTTTCTTACAGATTATTCATCAACTAAACTAAACTGTGAGTTCTATGAGGCCTAGAATCTTATCTATTTTCTTCATCATTTGTGAATTGTGGACCTAGCATGGATATCCCATAAACATGTGACTTTTAAAAATTTTTATAGAATTTATTGGGGTGACATTGATTAATAAAATTATGTAAGTTTCAAGTGTACAATTCTAAAATACAGTATCTGTATATTGTATTGTGTGTTCACCACCTGAAGTTAAACATCTATTAAACAGAGGTTTAATATGTCCAGCAAATCAATTTAGAAATAGTTACACTATTACCAAATTTTAAAATGGAAAATAAGTGTCAGAAGTGAAACAAAATAGAATTCTCAACAAGAACAAAATGTACTTGATTGTCATGAAAGTTTGAGAAAATATCTCAGGAAAAAAGGATATTGAGAGGTCAAAGATTCCTTGAAACAATATCAGAAATTGTGCCACAAGTCAGATTTTAACCAGCTAGAAACTTGTTCACTAACTCACCAAATTGTACATTCACTTGTTGGAAAAAACAGCTTTTTAGATATTGCTAATAATTCACTTTGGAACTGAAAGGTCTCATAATTCTTCTTATGTGATTCTCAGTGAGCTGACATTCAGGTGAGTCAGAAGACTCTATGGCAAGCTGCCCTGGCCAGGTGGCCCAGTAGGTTGGAGCATCGTCCTGTACACTAAAAGACTGTGGGTTCAATTCCCAGTCAGGGCACATAGGGTTGTGGGCTTGATCGCCAGTCAGGGCACAAATGGGAGGCAACCCATCGATGTTTCTCTTTCATCTCTCTCTCTCTTTCTCTCTCTCTCTCTCCTTCCCTTCCTCTCTCTCTCTCTCTCTCAAAATCAATGCATATATCCTCATCTACACATGTCAAAATTAAACATATACACGCTTCTTGATCCACGTTGGGGAATCTGCTTCTTAGAAATAAAAGCACCAATACTTAAGAATACTTAAGTACAAGAAGGATCATTGAGGTAAAGGGGTGTAAGTAACATTACACTTACTTCAAAAAAATGCTAAGGAAAAAGCATACCTTTACAATGGAGAGATTTGGTGGTCATTACCTTAACCAAGTTATCCAATTACTTGGTTGATCTTATGCAATAAAAGTACAGAATTATCTATGAACTACATTTGCCAAATATGGGGGGTTTTCCATACTTACAGTCATTATCAAAATACTAGGCAAAGTTTTGCCAAAGCAATGGCCAAAACGTTTTGCCAAATTCCAGAAAACCCAAGTGAACAGAGGAAAAAGCAAGTTAAACAATATCCTGAGGAAGTAATCAGACACGTACCGATCGTGGGATATTCTGCATGACAACTGATCTGGTCTCTACCAAAAGTCAAAATTAAGAAAAAATACATGGGGAACTATTTATTCTAAATTAAAACAGATTCAAGTGGCATAAAAGTAATTGTAATGTGTGAACTTTGATTGGATTCTGCTTCTTAAAAAGTAGTTATAAAGAGATTTTAAGCAGAATTAGGACATTTTTTTTCAAGATTTTATTTATTTTTAGAGAGGGGAAGGGAGGGAGAAAGAGAGGGAGAAAATCATCAATGTGTGGTTGCCACTCACGCGCCCCATATTGGGGACCTGGCCTGCAACTCAGGCATGTGCCCTGACCGGGAATATAACCGGCAACCTTTTTGTTCGCAGCCCATGCTCAATCCACTGAGCCACACCAGCCACAGCAGAATTAGGGAGATTTTAATATAAACTGGATATAAGAAGATATAAGGGAATTCTTGATTTTTCTAAGGTATATGATAATGGTTTTATGCATATGTATGAAAAGGTACTTATTTATTTAGAAAACGCATGCTGAAGTATTTATGGATAAAACATCATAATATCCAATTTACTCTATCTCAAATGATTCAGGAAAAATAAATATCAGGCTGTACTGCAAAAAATTGCCATTTTTGTATGTCAAAACAGTTGGCAACTCTCCTTACATGGCTCAGCCTGACAAATGGGGGTAGGGAGCCATGAGCACAAATATAGTAAAATGTTAATAATGACTGAATCTAGATGAAGGCATAAACGTATTCATTAGTATTATTGTACCTTTTCACAATGAAATTGAAGGTAAAAACAGATTTATGTCTATTGGCCTGATGGTTAGATGATCTATTATCAATTTTTTTAATGCTAAGAAACATGTATAGAAGAGACCCACCAATGAGTACAGGGACACCCTATATGTTTTTATAAATATGCCCAACCATGAAGAAAAGTGTTCACTGTGAATTAAGCTATTCATATTGTTCATCTGAGGATGGTCAGAATGGAAGGAGTGGATGAAAGATTAACATCTTCTTTATACATCTCTGAATTGTTTCACTTGTCAAAATAAGAATGTTTTACTTGTTTTTGAAAATCTAATTTAAAATATACACACAACACATACAGAATCTCCCAGAAATTAGGGGTATAGATTATTTTCAAATGGGGTTTTGCAAAAATGTCCCCAAGGATTTTTAACCCTGTATTTTCACTTAGATCAGGGTTGATAAACTTTATATATAGATCCTGTGGCCAAATCCCACCCTCCACCCATTTTTGTAAAGTTTCATTAGAAGATAACCAAGCCCATTATATATGTTGTCTGTGGCCAATTCTGTGATACAATGGCAGTAGCTGGGTGCTTGTGAGAGAGTGCATGGCCCTAAACGCTTAAAATATTTATTATCAGGTCCTTTACAGAACAAGTTTGCTGATCCCTGGTTTAGATGCTTATCTTTTTAAAAAGATTTTGTTTATCCATATCTAGAGAATGGGGAAGGGAGGAAGAGAGGGAGAGAAATATCAATGTGAGAGACAAACAGCAATCCATCAATCGGCTGCCCCTCACAGGTGCCCCAAACAGGGATGAACCTGCAACCCAAGTACGTGCCCTAACTGGGAACTGAACCAGCAACCTTTCACTCTGCAAAACGACGCCCAACCAAATGAGCCACACCAGTCAGGACCTGATGATCATCTTAACAGATGTTCTGCGTCATCTGGACAGACTGCCTTATAATGAAAGGCTATCATCATCATATTTCAGTGTGCTAATCTTCAGATGAACGTGTAATCACTCCAGCTAAAGTTAGGCTGCTTGAATTGTGACCTAGTAAAAAAGGATATAGGTAGGCTTAAAATGTAGTTGAGGAAAAGGCCATTATCCTTCACTTGAATCCTTACCTGAGGATATGTTTACTGATTTTTTTTAGAGAGAGAGGAAGGAAGGGAGAGACAGACACCAACCAGTTGTCTCCATTTTGTGCCCCAACCAGGGATTGAATCCACAACTGAGCCACCCAGCCAGGGCAATCATCCTTTACTTTAAATTAATATTGTTAATTTAAATGTTATGGGTATATGCTTGCTTGTGTTTCATATATGTCACTTGATTTAGCTTTATACCTGCATAAGAACTAAAAGTAGAAGGATTTATAACTGGTGTTATGCTAGCACATAACAAAAATAATTTAAGTCAACCCCAGAGTCCAAGAGATTTTTTTAAAGGGTTTGAATATGTAGGTCTGAAACCTTCCATAATAATAAGTGTATAATTAATTACATAATGAAAAGAACTAGAATTTACTCACATCTGAAAAATATTCCCTTCTAATGTTGAAATCAAACCCAAGAAAAACTGAAGCTAAGAAAACTATCTAGGTCTAATTAGGTTGTCTGGAGTATTGATTGAAAGTTGTATTGGAGCTGCCTCCAGCATGTTAGGCCAAAGTTATTGTATTTGTTGTATATTTAGATAATACACTACAGTATATAATGGAATTTCCTTCTTTGGATTTCTTTTTCTTTTTATAACAGGAGAGTCAAAACTGCCTGTGAAGGTTTAGCCTATCTCCCCTCTGGTTAAGAAAGAGGCCTATTCTAAATCATCTCCAGGCTCCCACCCATATACTGAATTTATGACCAAGAGAGAAATTCTTTTTACCTTCACACACAATCCAAACACTTCACACACAATCCATCAACACTAACACTCAGCTGATGTCCTAAACTTAGTAAATGGCACACACACAAATGCTTTGAGCTTCTAATGGAGATTTTAAAGCGGACTTTTTTCAAAACAAACCAAAATAAAAAAAAACAACTAAGAATTTTAAAAGGCAACCGCATCTTGGCATATTTCAAACACTTGTAAAATGATCATGGGCAAAAATTAACTCTCCCGACGACCCTGTGACAAACACGTCGCGCACAATGCACTCAGACTCCGCAGCTCTGCCTCTCAGCGGGCTTCTCAACCTGAGAAGCCAGAACGCTGCGAAACAAGATGCATATCTGCAAGGAATATGATGCAATAATCATGTGTCTACAATTCCATTATGGTATAATTAATCTTAATTACACATTAAATTCTGCCTGAATTAAAAGACTCACATAGCTTGAATCTTGTTTGTGTTGCCTATAATTTTAGCGTGTTATTTTGAGAAATGTAAAATAATAAACCTTCTAAAGCAAAATGGTGACTTTAGGGACCCTGTTCTTTGGGGCTCTTATAACTCCACTGTAGTCAGCCCAGCCCATTTTTCCCACTTGCCAGGACCAGATGAGAGCGTTTTGCACCCCTATCTCCCATTCCCAGGCTGAGGCAGTCAGCACCTGGAAAAAGAAGCGCGGATTGCAGAGCCAGTCACCTGTTGGCAGGGGGCGTCACCCACACCTCTCCTTGTGTTTGTTTCCCCACCTTGTACTGAAAGCAGACTAGAGACTTGGCACTTGCCTCGTTTTCCGTGCACCATTGTGAGAATTTCCTGGGTTCTCTTTCAATCTTCCCCCTCTTGCTTCCACAGGCACTTATTAACCTTTTTGGAGCTTCTCCAGGCACACCCAGCAACTCCTACAAGAGCAAAGAATCTTCTTAGAAGGCGGAAAGCTGCACCCGCGGCAGCACCTTTATTATGGTACAATTCAGACACAGCCTGTATTTCTCTGAGGCCAGTATCATGAGATCATTTTTTCCGTTTGTACCTATTAAGTCATGGTGCCAGTGAGGAGTTTTTTAAAATTTTTCAATGGTGATAGGAATTCAAATGCTCTACATCTTGCTCAGGGAAAAGAAACATGACTAGAACTATTACGAAAAACTTAGTTTCTGGAAACATAAAAACGAAGTCATATTTTATACATTTTAGCAGGGCACATTTTCAATGTGTGCCTGGGAAGGACACATTTTGCTTCTCTTTGGAAAGGAGAAGAAAACGTTCACTGAGAGCCCTGCGCCAAAGGCGCCATGCTCTGCATTACACTAAAAACTCTCAGCAGAGGAACTGGAGCAAAAGTGGCAAAAAATGATGGCCAGTGCCCTGAGAAGGGAGGACACCGAACCCCTGCAGTGAGAAGGATGCTGAAAGCCTGCAGTGGCTAGAAAATTGGAGGCTCCACATGAAAGCTTGATCTACTCCATGAAGCCCAGTAGCACCTCTCCATCCTTCCTACCCAGTATTGTAAAGGGGGACATCTACTCTGGGAAGGGACCCTCAAAATCCCAGAGGAATGTATGAACTCAGTGTCTCTCTGTCTGTCTCTCTCTCCTTGATTTTACTGCCTTTTCCAGGGATGCTATTGAATTATAAAGCTTCCCTTTATGAAAGGTATACCATGTTCATAGATTGAAGGACTTGATGTTGTAGAGATGGCAGTTCTCCCCGAGGGTCCAGAAACAGACCCACACATATACTGTCACGTGTTTTATGAAAAAGGTGGGGGCTATTAGAGTACTGGTAATGTGCTGTTCCTTGATCTGGGTCCTTGTTACATCAGAGTGTTGAGCTTGTGAGAATTTAACAAGCTGTACATTTACGGTGCATGCACTTTTCTGTATGTCCACTAAAAGTTTGGTTCTAATCCCTTTCTAAGAGTCAAATAACATTTTTCAAAGATTAAAGTGTTATTGTTCAAAGCAGAAAAATAAAAGAAAATGCTCAAAATCTGGATGAGTTCAACAGTGATTTGGTTCCCAGTTTCTCTTTTATAGCATTTTAAATAGTTTGCCTCTTTTAAATATCTAGGTACTGTTCTTCTCCACTCGCACCATATTCTGGTCTCTTTTCTTGGGCACTCTATCTTCCCCATTCTTTATCCTACCCATATACTTTCAGGCAAATGAAAAGCTATTGATTAACAGGTCTTTTCTATGATGTGATTAAACCTAGTGCCCCGGGATCCTTTGCTCCAGCCACTGTCTCAAGTTTCTTTGTTCACAGAAAACAAGTTAGAACAACTACACTGAAGAAAAAATATAATGTTAGTGCTAAAACGTCTCACTTCAAATGTTTCCTCTCTGCCTGCTGAGAAATTCTTCCCCTGTTTTCTCAAGAAGCATTAAAGGCCATTGGGACTGGACCTGTCATACTTTCTGTGGTTACTTATCTTTAGCTGAATGCCTTCATTGATAACAATTAGATTAGCAGGACACCTTATTAAGTGAGTAATGATTATTTATTACTTAGCCGTGTGCACCAAAAAAAGGTGCCACACACTAAACCTGACAAGCTCAGCGGCAACCCGCATGGTGGCCTTACAAACTCAGAGACCAAAGTAACCATGTGGGATGGTCTGACATTAGACCTTCCTAACTAAAAGCACTTCGTGGTGCACAGTCACCTCCTAGGCCCGTATTGTCCTTTAACAAAGGTCAATCTTTATCTTAACTGAGCCTGTCTGTTGTATAACATATCTTTGGAATGTCAGGGTAATTTCCATTTTTCCAGACCCCTCGGGGCACAATCCCTCACCAGAGCACAGACCACGGAACCTCACCTTGTTATCTTGATCTCCCCCACACCATCTGTACGTGCTGTACGAGTTAACTGTTAACTATCCTATACCCACCAATGTAAAAGAAGCATGTGTCTATGCCTTCTACTCTTTACCCAATCTCAGAGATTTCCCCGCTTTGCTTTCTCCTGCCTCCCTAATCTACCACCAATGGATGTCTTGTAACCCCTTCCCTTTGATTGTGATGTATAAAATAAGCTGCAAAATCACCATTCTCAGGAGCATTTTTCTCAATCCATTGAGACTTTGCTTCCTGGCAAATGTTGTCAGTGTGGTTCAGGTAAACTCATATAAATTCTTACAGGTCTGGTTGTTTCTGATGTCGATAGCTCCACTTGGAAATCTGCAACCCAAGACTCACTAAAGTCAATAAATGGTGGAAAAAAGGGGCATTCTGGCATGAAGACTGTTTATATGCTATACTGGGTTGTGCTCATATTCCATTAAACTTACTGAAGACACTTGTAAATTTGATTGTTTTCTACTTCTGAAATTCTGTTCATCTAGAAACCACCCCCAAACAGCGAGATGCATGGCTCTTCATATCCTGTAAAACGAGGGACACAGTGGCAACATGAAGATATATTAAAAAATACATAATGTAACTTGTCTTAATATACTTTTCTGAGTCTAAAAATATGCCAGACCAAAAGAAACATATTTACATAAAAAGCAGACAAGGTCAAATAACAAAGAAAGCCCTTAATTAGTTGTAATCAACTTTAATTTGCATACCGTATATAATTCCTAAATGATTGTTAATAATAACTTTATATAATGGACTTCCAATTTTCATGAAAATGGCACATTTTGATAAGCAGACACAAAACCCTAGTACTAATAAGGTTTAATTTGCATACATTAGACTGATTATCCAAACAAAAGGATTACAGTATTACTTCTCCATACCTTTATGTCCTTATTATGCACATTTATTAACTTCACAAAAGCTAGCTGTTAGTGACAAACAATAGCCACGGTTGAAAGAGAAATCTAAGGAATGAATAAGGTACATTTTCATGCTAAGGAGCAAAGTTTATACATCATAAATGCTGAACTTAACTGTTTGTTGGCTAAAGGGGCTAGAATTCCACAAAGGATGCTCCATCTTCTGAATAAAGCAGGTTGTATTTGTGACCTGAAAAATAAGTGTCCTAACAGACTTCATCACTCGAATTTCACAATAAATTTAACTCAAGCTAGAAAACTCTGACACTGTAGTATGCTGAGAATTCATGAACAGCCACAGAATTAAGCTTTAAATGTGTAGTTCTAGGGTGCAGTGTTAATAAATATACTTCAACAAGCTTAGTTTTCAGCCAAGTAAATAATAATATAGGTAGCATTAGTATTGCTATCGGTTCCTAATGGTATCATTTCTACCCTGCAATTAAAGTTTAAGCACTAAATAAAGCATTATTAGCAGATCTGGGTTGGCTTTTCTTATATGCGAACACAAATGAAGCTCTAGAGTGTTTGGATAGGGGCCAAAAAACTTGAAACTTCACCACAAGCTACTTCCGGGGTTTTCCTCTGTGTTCTTGCTACTTGGCAAGATACACAATTAGAACACCAGGAAATGGTTTCCAAAGAAGGCGAGAGGAACTAGAAGCCCCAGGAACTGAACTGAATGCCGCTGTGGTTAACTCTGACCCTTCCACACACAAATAGCAAAGATAAGAGCCATCTGGTACAAATTTGTACACCTCAGCATCCAGTAAGATTTTTGCTAGTGTTGTGCTGAACGTTCTATGCTTAAAATAAAAGACAACTTTACTGAAGGACAAAGGGCTATAAATTTTCCCGTGTTTCCCATGAACTCTTGCTCCTGGCTCAGAGCTCCAAAGCACTACCAAGGGCTGGCTTCTACAAGGAAGTAGAAGCAATTCAACTGACAATCTTATATGGGACAGGATTCTCCAACTTTTCCTCTTACACTTCCAAAGCCTAGAAAATACCTAATTCAATGGATAAATTCAATGTCCACTTGTTGAAGGACTGAACACTACAAAGGAAACACTGTGTCCAAGATGCCCTCCCCAACCCCACATGTGGCTTCACTAATGGATGTTAATGGAGGTATTTATTTGATGAAGTGTTGTTCTAGGAGCGGCCCTAAACTGCTACAGGTATTTGAGGGAAAACATCTTTAAACCAAAATAAGACTGGAAAGTTAACAGAAAGTTATGCTTGTCAGAGTGAACAAAGGAGTTCCAGTGAATTTTCTTCCCAGTATGAACCTTAGAGTCTTTATTTCAAATTGGACAAGCAGTAGTACGCAATTCTCCACCATTCGGTATAACCACCACCATGCAGGACCCATAACAAGACAACAACAACAAAACAATGCAACCACTCTGAATAGAGCCATTATTGTGATGCCAAATTGGGGTACTTAGAAAACATTTCAAAATATAATAAACTGAGAACTGTTTTTACCACTCAGTTACTAAAATGACATAAAATAGAAATAGTGCTGCTAATCACTACTGTTTTGCCAACTCCAAAGTCAGTATCTGAACGTGCCCACCACGGTTCCATTGACTTCAGCAGGGTCACCCGCACACAAAAGAACACAGAACTTTGGTGCTGAAAATAAATGCTATATAGTAATACAGTTCATCCAAAGACAATATTTAGATGGCAACTCTCCTCTGATAAACCCAAAGGCTTGTTAATCATACTGTTATGTCCTCCATTATTTCTGTTTGTGGATTTTCAAAATGGGACGAGTCTGGCCCAGCCAGACTACAGGCACTTAATAGCCAGGGGCAGAGCTAGATAAACTGCAGCCCACACCCCCCTCCCAGGGAGCTGTTTTTAGTGCTGCTCAACCTTGGCCCCCCAGTGGAAGGCTGCACTTCTAGACCCAGCCCCAGAACGAAAACATAACACAACAACAGGAAACAGAGTATCCATGCCAGGAAGATAACTTCCATTAGCATTTTGTTTGCTCAAACTGATGGTGCACACTCCCAAAGAAATCAGTCCACACTCCAATTCTCTACCTTTTCTCTGTGCATTGTGGAAGAGACAGAAAGATCTCTTTGTCAATTCAGATGCGCTGCTTTTCATGTGCTATACTGCCGATCAGAGAGCACTTCAGACTATACTGAGAACAAAGGCCAGCTTGCCTACTTACTTGATTACTGCGAAGTGTCCATCTTTAGCAGTGTCTTCTAATAGTACATCAGCTGCGACCATGGTTCAATCACATTCCAGGAAGACTTCTAACAATGGCAAGAAACCCTCATCAAACTCCAGAATATAAAAACTCACAGAATGAAAACATTATGTAAATTATCGTCCTGTTAATCTCATCTACCAATCCCCAAATCACTTCGGCCTAAAGGGGCCAGCTAAAGCTGTATAGCCAGGCTCCAAATGAATCACTTGAAACACTCAGATTCTGTGCATACCATTGTATCTCATCTGCTTGCAGGAGAATATATATTGCACATTAGTTTGTCTGAGATACGATGCTGCTGAACCTGCCATCTTTTGCTTGCCAATTCCATTATTTAATATTTTCCTTCCTCTCAGGGAAGACTCTTGCGATCTTCTTTTCACCTGCCCCTGTCTTCTCTAAGCGTTAAAAACCAAATTACTCCATCAAGGTGAAGGACACTAGACCAAAGCAAATCCTCCTGGTGAATTTCTAAATGCCCTTCAGAAGGATGGGTACTGGGGACGGTAAATTTAGTGCTTATTATTTTCTTTCATTTCACTTAGCCCAGGATTCCTGTTTGTGAAACCAAGATGTCCTTATAGCATATCCAAAGGAATGAGTTTTTAGGGGATAAAAAGAGCAATTTGCACACACAGATCTGATATCACCACACCACCTGACAAATTGATTTCATGTCCAGTGACATTTTATCTATGCCTGGGGTAACCATGGATCTCACTGTACCCAGAACCATCCTAGGTTCTGCCTAGTGTCCTGCAGAACTAAAAGTGTCCCCTTTCACACTCCAAAGTATCCTGGTTTGGATGATAAATTACATAGTCCATTCAAACTGTTTCCCATCATTAGCATATGTGAGTATTAGGTAACATAGTGTATGATGTTTGTGTTGAGAAGGTCCTTCTCAACTCCTAGAGAGGTAGTTCAACTTCATATTGATGTACTATACTACAGTGATACTTCATATCGATAGCTCATGTAGGCACTCAACATTTTTGTATTACTTTCAGGTACTTTCAATTTTTTTTTTTGGACACATACAACAAGTCCATATCATGTGAGTAGAGACATTAGTATCTTCATTTGCAGCTAAGGCGAAGATCATTGATTTGCCTAAGGACGGACTGAAACGCTGCCTTATTCCTCCTCTAGAAGTCTTTCTATTGAACCATAAATAGAAGCCTATTGAATAGTATTGAGATCTGACTCTTTTTGATATGTCATTCAGCTTAGTACTCGAAATTTTAACCCAAACATTTTCCTAGCAAAAGGAGGCCTTGGAAACAAATCCTGTCGTTTTGGGGGGGTCTGTTTGTTTGTTTTTGTTTGGTGTATGTGGCCTGACAATAATCCTTTCACAAGAGTTGAATTTCCTTATCTCTCTGGATCAAATCAAATCGCAACCCAAAAATTAAAATCAGACTTTTTAAATTACAAAGCCACTAAGGTTTGGACAGTGGAAGGAAAGGGGCTCATGACAGTGTTTATAAGGCTTTACATGTGAACTCAGACAAGTCTTTAAAGTCTTGAAGCTCTCTCTTCTAGATCAAAGAGAAACAGATCACAGCACAAACATTTTCCACCAGGCACACTTCCTAAAACAGTATCTACCTAGTATTTTCTTTTTTGAAAATATATTTTATTGATTATGCTATTACAGTTATCCCAATTTCTTTCTCCCCTTTATCTCCCTCTGCCCTGCCCCATGCCACCCTCCTGTATTCCCCCCCACCTTAGTTATGTCCATGAGTCATACATGTGAGCTCTTTGCTTCTCCATTTCCTATACTATTCTTAACCCCACCCTTTCTATTTTGTGCCTACCTATTATGCTTCTTGTTCCCTTTACATTTCCCCCCCCATTCTCTCCCTCCCTGCTGATAACCCTCCATATGATCTCCATTTCTGTGATTCTATTCCTGTTCTAGTTTGCTTAGATTTTGTTTTTGGTTTTTAGGTTCAGTTGTTCATAGTTGTGAGTCGTCATTTTACTGTTCGTATTTTTGATCATCTTTTTCTTAGATAAGTCCCCTTCATATTTCATATAATAAGGGCTTGATGATAATGAACACTTTTAACTTGACTTTATCTGGGAAGCACTTTATCTGCCCTTCCATTCTAAATGAAAGCTTTGCTGTATAGAGTCACCTTGGATGTAGGTCCTTGCCTTTCATGACTTGGAATACTTCTTGCCAGCTCCTTCTTGCCTGTAAGGTCTCTTTTGAGAAATCAGCTGACAGTCTTATGGGCACTCCTTTGTAGGTAACTGTCTCCTTTTCTCTTGCTGGTTTTAAGATTCTCTCCTTATCTTTAATCTTGGGTAGCTTAATAATGATGTACCTTGGTGTGTGCTTCCTTGGGTCCAACTTCTTAGGGACTCTCTCAGCTTCCTGGACTTCCTGGAAGTCTATTTCCTTTGCCAGATTAGGGAAGTTCTCCTTCATTATGTTTTCAAATAAGTTTTCAATTTCTTGCTCTTCCTCTTCTCCTTCTGGCAACCCTATGATTCAGATGTTGGAATATTTAAAGCTGTCCGGAGGTTCCTAGGCCTCTCCTCATTTTTTTGAATTCTCATTTCTTCATTCTGTTCTGATTGAATGTTTACTTCTTCCTTCTGGTCCAAACCATTGATTTGAGTCCTGGTTTCCTTCCCGTCACTGTTGGTTCCCTGTACATTTTCATAGCCTTCACTTTTTCCTCTAATTTGCAACCATACTCAACCATTTCTGTGAGCATCATGACTACCAGTGTTTTGAACTGTGCATCTGATGGGTTGGCTATCTCTTCATTGCTTAGTTGCATTTTTTCTGGAGCTTTGATCTGCTCTTTCATTTGGGTCATATTTTTTTGTCTTGGTTTGCCTGTCATGTATAAAGGGGAGAGCCTTAGGTATTCATCAGGGAAGGACAACCCATGTCACTGTGTTCTGGTGCTGTATGTGGGGGAGGGGTCTGAGAGGGAACTATGCTGCCTGTTCAGCTGTCTACCAGCTTTCAGTCACTCCAGCTGCTACCCACAAGCAACTTGGGCCCTTCTGGTGTTGATTCCAGGGTGGGTGGTTTTGTGTACGCTCTTGAGCAGGGGTGTCAAACTCATTTTCACCAGGGGCCACATCAGCCTCGAGGTTGCCTTCAAAGGGCTGAATGTAATTTTAGGACTCCTTAACTGCCCCCAGTGAAAATGAATTTGACACCCCTGCTCTAGGACCCTGTGGGTCTCTCTAAGAACCTCTCCTATAAGGCTGGGAGTTTCTCCCACCGCCACACCCCTGCAGGTTTTTTTAATCAGAAGTTTTGAGACTTCATTTCCCCACACTGGGACCCTGGGTTTTGTGGTCTGTCACTCCTCAGTTGTTCCTCCCAGTTTATCCACACACTAATGTGGGACTGCCCAGTCTGCCAGCCATTTCCCTGCCGTAAGTCCTCTCTGCCCCGGCTGCCCATCTCTGCCCCTCCTACTGGTCTGGATGAATGTTTCTTCTTTAACTCCTTGGTTGTAGGACTTCCATACAGTTCCATTTTCTGGCAGTTCTGGTTATTTTTTGTTTTTAAATTTGTTGTTGTGCTTATTTTGGGTATGTGAAGAGGCACAGTGTATCTACCCATGCCTCCATCCTGGCCAGAAGTCCACTTACCTAGTGTTTTCTTTACATCCATCCTATAGGCATTAAGATCTGGCATACCATGGAGCACTGGAGACTGAACATCCTCTTGCCTTGGCCTGCAGGATGCCATGCTGTCCTGGTTTGACCTCTGGCCATTCCACACCCCTCTCTCCCAGGCCTTTGAATTGGTTCATTCAACTGGATTCCTCACAGCTCAGTCCCAGACACTCTTCCTTTCTCAACAGGCTGCAGGCAAGTCACTTTTAATACATCTGTGTTTTATTTGGCCCAGATCAATTTTTTAAATTGAGCCAACATTTAAAGCCAAGACATTCTGTCATTAAATCCAGTTTCCTGGCTTTAGATGAAAATCCATGCAATTACCACATGGCAATATACAGCTGGAACACAATAGACAGTCCCAATCATTGACTCAAACAAAATATGTGTTTGGCCTGCATGCTCACATTACCTATCTAGCCCCTAAAGGCATTGGAGCTGGCAATTTCTGTTCCACACACCTACGATGGCTTCAGGGACCACCTCTCTGCACACTAATAATGTCCATTTGGACAATTTCTGATATCCAGCTACACACACCTGTGTGTCCTGAGGTCCAGACAACATAGCTGTGTGTCCTTTAAGGTCCAGACACACACACAACATATGTCCTCTGTGGTCACCCTTAATTATATATGTCCTCTCTGGTCCAGGGCCAAGTATCCAGCTGCCTGCTCAACAAGGACACCTCCTCTTCAGCATCACCAAAACTGCTTTCTCCCAAATCTGACCACCAGTGTGGTTTATCTCAGGAAAAAAAAAAATACTTCAAACTAGGTATCTAAGAATCATATCAAACACCTCCTTATCCTTCGACCTATACATACAAAAATCACCGGGTTGTATTGATTTGCCTCCCAAACGTCTTTCCAGTGTTCCCACCATCACTTTGTCCACCTTGGACCACACCACCATCATTTCCATCCTGGTCTAATCTATACAGTCATTTCCTACCTGGTCTTCCCACATGCATACTTTCATTCTTCCAATCCATTGCCTTGATTAAAATTTCTCAATGGTTTTCCACTGTTTTGAATCTTTAATGAGGTCCTCCAACTCCTTCATGAACTGAACCTCTAACATTGTGTTTAGTAACATGTTCCCTGGACCTCTTCCACTACAGCTTCACTGATCTTCTCTAGGTTCTTTGAAGAGGCAGCATTCTTCCCTGTTGCAAGACCCTTAGACAAACTCTTCTCTCTGACACTTACCACCAGACTCTCCCCATTTGACTAGGTCGGTCTTTCCCAAACTGTTTCACTATCATAGTAGATATAAGCATGATGTTTGCAGAGCATGCTGGGGGAATGCATGAGACCACACCCAGCTAGAGATAACCATCCTTGAGCTCTTCCCTGGCCCTCAAGCCTGCCTACTCCTGAGGGCTGAGGAGAGCAATTTCCCAGCTGGCCTATAATCCACCTTTAGCACCTACCCCAGCACACCTGCTGGAAGATGTGGCCCAGATGGGTGGTTCTCAAAGTGTGGTCCCTAAGTGGCAACATCAATATCACCTGGGCAATGTCACAAAGCAAATCATCAGCTCCCCAACATTTGCTAATTAGAAACAGGCAAGGCTCAGTCATCCCTGTTTTACAAGTGCTCTGGATGATTCTGAAGTGCACGAAAGTTTCACAACCTCTGGGTTAGATAACATTGTACAATAGGTAACTCCTCCTCTTCTCTGAAGTCTCTTCATCAAGGTAGTCTTCCCTGGCCCCACAAGAGGTCAGGAACCTCTGTTTATTTTCATAGGACAAAGTACTTTCCTTTCACAAGACATATGCCAAGTACTACCAATTATTTGTTTAGTCATCCCTTTCATAACACACTGTAATCTCTGTGAAGCTATAGACCAATTGTGTCATATTTACTCTGATCCACAGTGCATGGATAAATGTGGGGGGGGGGGCAGGACAGACTTTATCAAGAATAAGGATACAGTCTCTCCTTTTCTTTTTTAAAGATTGATTTATTTATTTTTAGAGAGAGGGGAAGGGAGGGAGAAGGAGAGAGAGAGAAACATCAGTGTGTGGTTACCTCTTGTGCACCCCCTACTGGGGACCTGGCCCACAACCCAGGCATCTTACCTGACTGGGAATCAAACCAGCAACCCTTTGCTTTGCACTCCGGTGCTCAATCCAGTGAGCCACACCAGCCAGGGCTAGTGTCTCCTTTTCAATAGCCCTCACGGTTTTTAAAATATCTAACTGGACATGCTCTCTGTGTAGGCTGTTGGCACTTTAAGTCCAAGATGTTATTTGAGGTTGAGTGCAAAAGGAGAGACTCACCACAGCTGAAGTCACCAACAAAGGCTAGCGGCTGACTTGAACTTGACTGTTGAGAGCCAGAAAGCAAAGGACCAGCAACCAGCCTGGACGCTTATAGAAATACAAGGCCCTTTTCCCCATTCTAAGGTCCCTGCACTGCAGGCGCCTAGGGCGCTTCAGACTCTAGGCCACAGGTGACAAACACAGGCCCGCAGGTGGAATCCGGCCCTCCACCTTGTTTTATCCAGCCTGGCACCTGGTTTCTACGCGGCAGCAGCGCTGAGTTCTCACTTAAGTAGTAGTTATATTTATACAGTACTAAAATTACATTCGGTCCTTTGAAGGCAACCGCAAGGTTGATGTGGTCCCAGTGAAAATTAGTTTGACACCCCTGCTCTAGACCATAGGTGAACTGTGGCCACAAGAATCTTTTGGGCCACTGTCCTTCTATACAGATTGCAGGGACCCTTCAGTCACAAGAAAAGCCCACCTTCTAGGGTTCTGCCAGTCATTTGGCACCCCCAACCTACCTCTGTGCTACAGAACCAATACGGGATTCCATTGGGCCATCTAAACAGGCCTGGTGAGAATGGAGCCCAGAGCTCTTCCTGCTAACAACCCGCACTTGTGCTGGGGAAATGAGAGTTGTCCCAGCCTCCGTCCTTCCCACTTGCTGGAGTATCCACTTCACTTTGGGCACCCATTGATCGTCACTGCAGAGCTGGACTTGAGGCTCCTGTGATCACTGCCCAGCCTGAAATCTAACATGTCTGGATCCTTCAGGTCCCGAGCCTGCAGCAGACAGGAGAATTCAAACATCTTCGACCCTCAGCCCTCCAGAGTTCTGGGAAAGACAGATGCCTTTTGGTGAGCGTCTTTCCCAAGCTCTGGTGTTGCAGAGGGCCTTGCAGGCACTAAACTGACTTCCCGTGTGGGTTCCGTGGGTCCTTCTGGTTTCCCCGGCTTCTCTGTGTGCTGGGGAACCACGTGCCATTCCAGCAATTCTCCTGCCCATAGGTGTGCCATTGACAGACCTTTGGGCTACAGTACCGGCCCCACATGCTATAGAGCCAAGCCCGTTTGTGCCTTCTCACTAACCACTTTTTAAGGAAGCAGAAGTCCTTGTGGCTACCATCCTACACACATGCTGGTGTCCCCAGGGACATTCCCATTGGAAACCCGCTATGGTTCTGCTGGTAATTTCATCTCCCAGCTTGCCCGAGTGCTGAGAAACAAAGGACCACGTTGCCATGAAGCTGCCCGTGTGTGAGTGAATGCAGAGCACTTCTGGCAATGAAGCGTACAGATGTCTGGCACGGGGGAACCTGAATTCTTTAGGCTGTGAACCTGCTTGTGAGCTTTTGAGTCAAGTGCTCTTTCAGCTACCATCCCTCCCATGCACTGGTGACCCGGGGACCCTTCCAGTCACTGTCTGGCCTTGTGCTGGTGCCATGGCCCTTGGGGTCACCATCCAGCCCACATGCCATGATTCTACCTGCCCTCCAGGCTTCCAGCTACAGGTGTGCTAGACAACTGCAGGCCTGGTGATCAGCCTGCCCCTGTGTTGTGAAATGCAGAGTGTTTTTGGCCCCGGGGGACCTTCCCGCCTACCCACTTTCAACCTGCCAGCAAGCTGGTGTTCAGGTGTCCTTAACAACCCTCACATGTAGTCAGGTCACAGGGATGTCAGAGCCCTCAAAGTACTGGCCTTCCCACTTGCTGTGGAATCTAGAGCCCCATCTGCAACCATCCTTCCTCACACTGTTTCCCTAGGGCCCTTTCTGCCACCATCAGTCCCATAGTCAGTCCTTTGTGCTGGCGACTTGAGGGAACCTTCCAGCCACCAGCAAGCCTACACACTAGAATACCAGACAGCCCTCACACTGTCCACTTGCTGTGGAACCAAGGGCCTTTATAGGGCAAAAGCAACCATAAACCATATGTAAATGAATGGGCATGGCTGAATTTGGCTCACAGGTGTATTTTTCCCTGCAGTAAGCCATCGTACTAGAACTCTCCAGTTTTAGCCAGGCACATGGCTGTACAGAATAAATGTTATAGTCCGGCATCTCTTGCAGCTAAGTGTGACGGTAAGCTTAAGTTCTGGTCATTGATGTATAAAAAGGAGCAATGTGTGCAACTCCTAAGCCATGCCCCAGAAAGGAAGAAATGTAACTTCTCCTGCCCCCTTCCCCCTTCCAGTTGGCTGGAAAGTTGATGAGACATCTTGGGTAATACAGATGAAGGCAACATCCTAGGGAGAAAAAAGCAACAAGAACAAAAAAGCAGCAAAGAGACTGGGACCTGGATGACTTCCTGGAGAATAGCCACCGTATCAGCTCCAAGTTTTATATAAGAGACAAATGATCTTTCGACTTGTTTAAATCACTATTGTCACTGAGTCACGTGCACTTCAAACCATATATACCTGATTTCACCAAAAATTAAGGAGTGAGTTCAATTCAACCTCTCAATGACAAGGTAAAACCAAAGTCAAGGACCCAAGCACAAGAGTGACAATGATAAATCTCTCTTGAATCTTGTGGCTTTTCTCCATCTCCTCTGCTACTCCTTTCTCTTTTACACCACTGACACTCACTGGCTTAAAACTTTCGATGGGCCCTGGCTGGTGTGGCTCAGTGGACTGAGCGCCAGCCTGCGAACCTAGGGGTTGCCAGTTCGCTTCCCAGTCAGGGCGCATGCCTGGGTTGCGGGCCAGGTCCCCAGGAAGGGGCACATGAGAGGCAACCTCACATTGATGATTCTCTCCCTCTCTTTCTCCTTCCCTTTCCCTCTCTCTAAAAAGTAAATAAAATCTTTTTTTTTTAAGTATATAGCTATTTTACTATAACAAAGTTTTTAGTGGGGAACTATAATACATAATGCTGGCAAGGTTGTGGTAAACTATATACATGCATATATTGCTAATGGTGATATAAATTGGTTCAATCAGAGAAATTTTTGGTAATCTTACAAAAGAGACATTAACATGCCCACACTTTGATCAGTAATCCCACTCTTAGGAAATTTAGTTAAAGGAAATACTAACTCAAAGGAGTAAGTTAGGTGCACAGAGATTTTCACTATAATGATATTTATAATAGTGAAACAATTAAAATAACACAAACACCCAATACAGGGGAACGATTAAACAACGTTTGAGTCTTTGTGTTTGAAAGGAACCACAGCTGTTCACCTTTCCTCTGAGACTCCTTCGGCTCTTCAAGTCCCAAGCCTCACACAGCCCCAGGTGCTTGAGTTAAATAAAACAGCAACAATCACTACGGCACATTTTAGCTCTGCAGAACCAGAATGGAGTCAGCCCAATGTTTTCTTCACATTTAAAAAACTGAGAACACACTCCACCTGCCCTCTTTTAGCTCTGCATAAGTCTCCACTCTTTAGCACATTTGCTGTTTACAGTTTTTTTCCCCCTCACAGTTTTCTCGTCGTGTCCAAAATGTTTTCTTCCCTGAAGTTGTGCACAAGCTTATGGCATTCAGGATGCCCGCCAGAACTCGGAGAGGCGCAGCAGGCCTCACTGTCTCCCACATCGGCATGACCGAGCCAAGTCACAACTCTGCTAATGCAAAGCCTCACTGAGAGATGACCTATAATTATAAGAAATGCATCAAACAGTGATTATTTTTATTGATGTCAAACTGCATTTTTAGAATGAGCTGTAATGAGAAAGCGAGAAAGCGAGAGAGAGAGAGAGAGAGAGAGAGAGAGAGAGCGAGCATCTTTCCTGGCCAATGCCCAGCTCCACAAGCTGCTTACAAACTATATGCACAGAATAGAATCAGTGAATCAGGTCTGTAAGTTTTGTCTGAAGGCCCACAAGAAGCTGTTTGGAAACACTGAACGCCGTAGGGGGTTGCCAGTTTTGAGGATGGTATAGCCAGAACTATGCTCACCATGGTTGAGCAATTAATGGTATCCAAACAATACACCCACTGCTTTAGACCAAGGGTGTCAAACTCATTTTCACAGAGGGCCACATCAGCCTCGAGGTTGCCTTCAAAGGGCCGAATGTAACACCCCTTCTTTAAGGAGTTAAAATGTTCCTTGCCTAATGGCTGCATGTTCCATATAATTATTTTCCTTGTGTGCTTATTGCAATTTTAAAATTCTCTTTCGTTATAAATTGTGTTTACAATACAGTTGACCTCCTTTTCCTCCATGCCCCAGTTCTGCCAGGTAGCGATGATATATGCCCATGTCTGCATATGATATACATCTTTTTCTTGGATGTTTCTTTTTTCTCCTTAACTCTGTCTTTAAGATTTTTTAAAGCCACCTTCTTTTCTACAAAAACTCTTTTGTAGTCTCCTCCTGCCTGCCACTAGCAAGCTGTGTCACTGTGGAGTTCTCTCTCTCTCTGACCCTGAAGTTTACTCATCTGTAAAAGGGGCAAGATTTACAGAGGTGGGGGGCAGCTGACTTGAATCACACTGCCTGAGTTCAAATCCTGACCCCTGCTCTGGAACCTTGGGCAAATTACAGCTTCCTGTGCCTGTAGGGACCAACCATCCCCCTTTGCCAGGGATGGAAGGATTTGTTGGAATGCAGGACTTTTGGTGTGAAAACCAGGCAAATCCCAGGAAAATCAGGGCCAGTTAGTTACTCTTTCTGTGCCTCAGTTTCCTCATTTGTAAAAGAGGGATTATAATAAAACCATCTTCGGAGGGTTTTCGGGAGAAGCGATCAATCAGTGTGAAAAGCACTTAGGCCAATGGCCCATGGTGAGTGTGTATTACGCGCCAGCTATGATTCTCAGGGTTGTTTTCGCTAAGGTGGCTTCTGTCTTCTCTATTCTATTCCCCTCAGTTACCATCTCCCCGTCTCCCTTTCTCCTCTCTTCTATTTAATAGCTGAAAGTCTTAAATATGAGCATAGTTAGTATTAAACCCGACAAGCTGTGAGATCCTTTGTTTCACTTACCACTACAGACAATACCAATGATGTCTTCAAAATGTTTTTAGGCAATTTAATATAGCTCTCATTGGAGTGTCACAATTTGCAAAGTGATAGTTCAATCTCTCGTTAGTATAATGCAATAAAAGTTTACTCTAATGTCGTTTCCTTTACATAAATAATATCAAAATGCTTCAACCCAAAAGCTGAAGAAGAAAAGAGGAGGGTGAGGAGAAACAGGTAAGAGGTGGCCCCTGATTAGATGGATGGGCAGCACTCTCTGGGCCAGTTCCCCTTCCTGTCTTTGATGAAAACGGTTCTGGGTAGGATCTTCCTGTGCTCTATGCAGTGGGAGCCAGTCCTGCCCAATGGGATGATGGGGGCTGGGAGGTATGGAAGAGGTGCCTGCGATGAAACCTCTGTAAACAAGGCCCCGTCCTAGAGGAAAACAGGACTTAGCATATACCCAGTGCAAGTGGGACCTTGCAGAGAAATGAGACTCTGAACAGCTCTTTCCTCTCCCGTTTTGCTCCCCATCCTGTGAGGCCTAAGATAAGTAGGCCATATTTTTGGAGGCAATAAAGGGAAATGGGTGAAAGAAAGGACAAGCATTTTCTTTGATGATCAGTCCCTTTTGCAGTTGGCAGAGAGTAAAAAGCCCTTTCTGGATATTTTCGCCTAGGGCCCCAGAATTCAAATCAGCTGATCTTGGTTTCCAACTCTTTGTGTGGGGTACACACCACCCTACCCCCAAACTAAGCCTGCATTAGAAAGGAAGAAAGCTTGGAATTGATCCTCTAGTGTAGAAGAAGACTGTCAACAACAGAGGTTTGTGTTTGTACTATTTAGAAGATAGTGTTGGTGGTCCGTTCAGTTCTCAGAAAAGGGAAATTTTACACCAGTTAGATTATAGTCCTGGAACTATTTATTAGGGAGAGACGGGCAGTGACAGATAACGCCAACTTTCTATTATCCATAAAAAGAAATAAGTAAAAATCACTCCTAGGTCTAAATTTCACCTGAACTGCAGGTTTCAATCTCCTTTCTTCCCAGCGCTTTTGGAATTCTCTGAACAAAATAACATTGGTTTTAATTTCTCCTTAGTCCCTTGCAAGTCTTAAATGGGGGCGAGTAAAAAACAATGAAGTGGCCCCACAGGCAGTGAAGGGGGGGAGGGAATTGAAGGGAAAAAAGAAGCCTGGATAAATAAGGGCTGATGGAGGGAGATGAATCAGCATCCACCACCATGAGAATGAAGAATCAATTGCCATTTGCCCACATAAAATACCTTCCTTTTACACTCCCACCACCATAAGGCAGTTCTCCGCTTCAGAAAAGATGTACTAAGCTGCTCCCTGGGGCGGGAACTGTGCTAAGACCCCCAAAGTCTAAAGTGCGGCCAAAGAATGAGATGTTTACAGGCACTGGACACAAAATTTCAGGAGATGCTGAGAAATCTACGATCTGTCAATCAAACCAATGTGTTCGGGATCTTCCGTACTGCCCAACGATCATCGGTGTATTTGCATCTGAGCAGATTGATCTGCTCTTCCCCGTCCCACCTTGTTCACCTCGACTCTCCGCCTGCACCTGCTCCCGCGCGCATTTCCCTGAGCTGGTCGGTAACCCACGGGCCACCTCCCTGTCCGCGCCCTCTCGTGGGCGCCCCTAGTCCCGCTCCCAGCGCAGACCTGCAGTCCCGTCCCCACCCCCCCCTCCATTCATTGGCGCCATGAGGTTATGAGGACGCTGTCTTGGCTCAGCTCCTCTGGCCCCCCGAAACCCAGGAGTCGATGCGGCTTGGGGCGTCCAAGCAGCCGCTGCAGGGCTCCCTGAGCTCCCCCGAGAGTTAGTTTTCCTAGGGGAAACCTAGGCCGCCCCTGCCGACCAGCGCCCTGTGGATGGCCTTGCTCACCACGCAGGGTTGGACCAGGAGGCCAAACTCACGCTGGCCGGCCTTGCCTTCGCGGCCCTAGGAGGCCCCTAGGCCATGAGGGTCCTGGTACTCTGCCACGTCGCTCTCGTCTCAACTTGGGAGCCGCCCCATTTCCCCCCAAGATGCTGGGTGTCCTCGAAACGGATCTTGGCTGGGCTGGAAAAACTGGGGGCAGAAAGGGGGCCTCTTGGGGGGGAGGACGGAGCTGCACCAGATTTGGAGGAGACGCCTGTCAGCGCTGGGAATGCAAACCCTTTGGCATAGTTATTTTTATTCCGGGGCCTTTCTTCCTCGTCCTCGTCCTTCTCTATTTTCCCCGTCTGTTCAGCTATTTGTGTTTTCTAATCGGGTAAGTGATTTGCGGCAGGAAATTAGCTCTCTTTATTCCAGAGGCACCGTGGTTCTAATGGTACTATTCCAGAGCCGGCTCTGTCTTAGTCGCGGGCTTCTTTTTTTTTTTTTTTTCTTGCAGGTTATTTTGTGAAGAGAACAGAGCGCTGTTCAGCCTCGCATCTTCCCTCCTCCCTTCAACACAATGCGACTCGTAATTAAACCCAAGGACACCCACGCCTCCCTTCCCACGGGACCCCTTCCATCTGCTTCCCCCACTGAAATGCCAGCCTTTTATGGGCAGGGAAAGCCTTGTGTTGAACTTCCCAATTAGCGAGACATCGCAAAATAAGTGGCTCTAAAGAGCTATCACTCCTATTTTTGGAGTCTTTCTTTCTAGGCCTTACCTAGTCAATGTTTTGGTGGCCTTAGTATGACTTTAAAATCCTGCAGGGCTGAGAACATGAGATGGCAGACACACCAGGTCTTGAGAAGCACGATTGGTGTTTTTCCGATTGATGAGTTTGGATGAACACAATCAGAGCAAAAGAAATAACAAGTTAGGAACTCGAAATGGGAATTTTTCATCTTCGTAAAGGCGTCATCAGTAACTTTTCACCATTCCTAAGAGCTTCCACAAAACTTATCCTTTCCAGGTTGAACAACTGAGGCGGGGCGGGGCGGGGGGCGGGGGTGGTGGACAAAAACCTTGCGTTTCTCTTCATTTCTGGCCAGAACAAGAGGGAGTAGGTGATTTGGGAGTGGTGGAATCTGGGGTTCAGGGCTTTAAGTAGGGGACCTCAAGTCAGAAGTGGGGGAATCACAGAGACAGAAGGTGGGGGATCATCAAGTCAAAAAATGGAGAATCCTAGAATCAAAATGTGGGAGGGGATCAAGAGAAGCACAATGTGGGGGTGCCAGAGAGGCCGATGTAAATAAATTAAATACCATTGTAGCAAACTTGAGATGGTCTCTCACTAGGGATTGGGGGCGCGGGCGAGCAGGCCCCCATGAATGCCCCAGACACAGAGGATTCAGAACTCGGGCTGCTCTTGCAGCCTCGGCACGGTCGCCTTCGCCCCAGCTCCAATTATTCCACTTCTTGGGCCAGTGTTTCCTGAGGTTCGCCAGCAAGAATCCACCCAGCAATTATCTCCCGTCGCGCGCGCATAGGGGGACATTACCCACGAACGCGCTGGAGAAGAAAGGTACAGATGGGTCTTTTATTGCACACTTGGAAATGTTTCCAAGGCTTTTGTTTTCTTCCCCCATTCATTCCTGCCGGATCCCTCGGATCTGCCAACTTGAGTCCCCAGAGGCTGCGGCGGGAGGGCCCAGTACACCTAGAGGCCCCGCTAGGGGGCGCGCTCTGGCTGTGGCGCTGAGCCCAGCCCCGGGGGGGTTTGGCTGCGGTAATGCCAGCAGCCGGGGTCCGTGAGGCCTCCGCACTTACGCTGGCTTTGGGGCTCTCGCAGCTCCTGATCTGAACTGCAACCCGTGCCCCCTGCCACATCTGGGGTCGCCGGGAGCAGCAGCTACAGAGAGAGGGCTGCACTGGGGACGCCTCGACCCCAGGGCTCCCGCCGTGAGGCGTTGGAGAAGAGCAACCAGGACTTGGTGATTTCAGGGCGTGGAGAAGTTTCCCAGCTGGGGCTGGAAACCTGGGGGATGGGTGCGGCAGGCGATGGGGGCTCCCACCTAGGGACTCAGGGTGAGAGCCCAACCTCTTGCTTGTGGTGGGAGGGGATCCCCCTTCCCAGGGCAGATTTGAGGCTGCGACCACGTCGCCTGGCTTTGTGCTGGCAGCAAGGCTTAGAAATTACTCGGTTGGCAGCCTGGATGGATGGGGGGGGGGGTCTGTTTTTTCTTTAGTTCTCGGTCCCCTATCCCCTTTCCTGGCTGCTAACGGTAACCCAAAGTGGCTAAGTTTCCAGACAAGGGGTGTTGTCCTAACATAATAATCACACGCACACGTCCATACCTTGAGGGCTCGGCCGGCCGTTGTCCTCCGGACGCTCCCAAAAGCGCCGCTCCCCAACAAACCTCTCCCAGCCGAGCCCAGATGGTGGAACCCACAGCTCAGGCGATCGACACGGCGAAGAGGGAAGGATTAGCATCGCCAAGGAGTCTTCCCTGGAAATCCAAGTTATCAGTCCCTTTGGACCTCTCCACCGGCTGCTCCTTTGAAAACACATCAACAAACAAACATGGTCCACAGGCAGATCCCAGCAGCCGTGGGGAGAACTGAGGCAAGGGTAGGGAGTGGAGGGCAAGCAGGGGCAGAGAAGGAGAGGGGCAAGTGCAAAACAAGCGGATTATGTTACATTTCCTCCTATTACCAGACTTCCAGGAGGACAGACCTCGATGTGTGCATAAAATGCGTACCCTGGAAGTGGATAAGACTCTGAAAGCAGCATCTGAGGAGGTTAACCTTGACTGGTTGGAGTTAAAGGGGTTGGGGGAGAGGCAAATATTTCTGTTTGTGCCCTTCGGTTCTTCCCAGCACCGGCTGTCAATCCCAACACTTGTTATCCTCACAAGGCTTTAGTTTGTTTGCCTGATCTCAGCAAGGTTTTCTTCCACAAGTAGAACTATAATTGCTATAATTCTACTGTATCATTTGGATCATTGCAGTATTGTTGTTTTCTCTCCCTCTTTCTCTCCTCCTAACACTGCAGTAACGCGCTCCAGTGTTAAATTAGCAGGTTGCAGAAGACCATAAATGAATGAAAGTTTGTTTTAAAAAAAGAAAGAAATTAAATAAATAAAACAGCAAAATGACTTGGCAGAGGGGATATCACATCACAGAGAATCCTTGCGTGTAATCAGGACTTATTGTCTTCCCTTCCAATGGCTTCCAAATTGGCCACCAGACTCCAATGAAGTTTATTTCTATTGTTTAAATACATGTTTTGAAGAGGTTGAGCATAATTTAAGGGGACCTGAGCTGTCCGGTGTAGCTGGAAGCCCATTACAGCTTTATTTATCCATGTGTATATTGCATAATAAATTAGAGCATCTTAAATGAAAAGTGTGCAGGGTTAACTTCTCTAAACATTTTTCCCTATATAATGACATCTGACTGCCACTCCCTTACACAGCATTTCTTGCAAATACAATTTGAAACTATAATGTAGAATTAGCCTTCACCACAGAAAAGAAAGGGGTTTCTTCCATTCGCCTCTTCTAGGTAATTATTATTTCCAGTCCTGGGGACAAGCCTCATTTTTTTTTTTGCCATAAACAACCGTTTTAAACACTTCTGACCCCCACTTCTGGCCATAATTGTCATTTTTACTTTAGTGATTGGTTTTTAAAGGAGATGAACTGCCAGCCATTGTTTTCCAGGCAGCCCAGGAAGAGAAAACCAACAGTTACACCAAAGATTAAAGGAGCCAGGAGCTGTGAATAAAGAAGTACAACTGTAAATAATAGCATCACAAATATGAGATTGCTTTTGATTAGTAGGTAAAAGACAGTGAACAAAGTGAGGTGAAGAGAAAGTGAAGTGTCATTTTGCTTTGAGACTAAATATTAAATTGGCTAAACTAAAAGTTATTTTATACATAGTCTTATAGCCCAATTCTTAAAAGTCTACCTCACTCAACAAATCAAAGTCTTCCTAAAAATGAGACACATCATTTGTTTTCTAAAATAACATATAGAATAACACATGTCCATCTGAAACCTATATTCCGATTAGACACCATGGAGACGCCAGCAGATTCTGTCCCCCTGTGGGTATGTTAGAGAAGTTTTCAGTGGTTTTTTTTTTTTTTAATTTTTGTTCTTTAGGGAATAGCAAGAGTCAATTGTAATTTTTGAAGTTGAGTATTGAATTGTGATAAAGATCATTTCAGGGCTGCTGGGTGTAAAGTGAGCTGGGTCAGGCACTTCTCCAGGAAGTGAATGGGTGTGCCTTCCCAATAGCATCCTCACTTGGGAAGATTAATTAGAAAATACCAAAAATCAACAAAATAAAATAACAAAGCTAGTGTTTTCACACAGGTTTCCCAAAGAAATGCATTATATTCCACTAATAGAATTAGATTTAATTCCAAGGATCATTAGTCAGAGTCAGAAGAAATTCTATGTTAACCTCCCCTTTCACAGTAGATGGTTAAAATTAGAATACACCCCAGCAGAAAGTCCGATTTCTTTTTTTAAAAAACGGAGAACAGCTGCAGAAAGAGGAGGAGGGGGGGCGAAGAGTCGAGAGACCCCATTAGGTTCTCGGAAATTATTTGTGCATTTTTATTTCACAGGATCTTTTTTGGACCCATTTTCAGCCCACTCTTGCGTGTACGGAGCTGAGTCTGAAGTAACAGAGCCACCCGGCAGCCGGGTCTTGTGGATTTCCGACGCAGGGCCGGGGAGGGAAAAGTGCCTCTGTCGTTCTCGCAGCTATCAGCCGCAGGGATGCCCGCGAGGATCAGCTACTGGAGGCTGCGGAGAGACCGGTGCGTCTTTACGCTCTGGGCTGTGCTGTGCTGAGACCCGCGCGGCCGAAGTGGGCTCTCCAGGACCCGGGGGAGGAGGGGGGATGGGGGGAGAATCAGCGCGCAGAAGGTTTATTTAAAACTGAACGGGACTGTATAAAAACACCGAACTGTTGGTGAGGATGGAAAGGAAGAATGCAAGAAGATCCCAGGTGCCTTGGAGCAGCAGAGCAGATTTAAAAGAGAAGCAAGTGTCAGAGATAGTTGCGGTTTTCCTGTTCCCACCCCTCATCCCCATCATCCAAGTGTAGGGAAAACTGGGGAGAATCAAACACACAAAGAGGTATACAGAGACAGAGACACAGAAGGACACACAGAGAGAGATCCTTTTCCGCTTGCCTTTAATAGTAGGAGTAATACCAGCATTAGTGTTACACTATCAAAGCGCCTGTTCCCAACTCTTCGTCCCCCCTCAAGTAGTGTGTTGAATGCCCTAGCCAAGCCAGCCCGCTCTGTCCGCCACCCACCCACCAGCATCCAAGAGTTATGCAGATGTTTATGGCTGAAAAACATCCCACTTATGTATCCTTGTATTTTAAAATATCGTCTGAAAGTGATTCAGGTATAATCCTTTGTAAAAAAAAAAAAAAAACCCACAGAAAAACAAAAAAAAACAAAACAACGCTTTTCTCTGCGACACATTGGAGGGGTTGAAAGAGGAAAACCCGGCGTGGATTCCCCCTCTCCGGCCCATCTCCCACTTACCACCCTCGCCCCCACCCTGTCAGCGTCAAGCCCCTGGCTGTCCCGTGGGCCGTGCACCCAGGCCAGGAGAAAGTCCGGGCCAGCCGCTTGCCCGGACGTGGCCCAACATGAAACCAAGTTGGGTCTTGCTTCTCAGCGCTGGATGCACAGGGAGTTGCTTGGGAAGAAACGCGCTCTTACTCACGCTCACTTTCTTACCTTTACCTGTGGGAGTGAGGCCAAGAGAATTCAGAATTTTAGGCGCTTAGATTTGGTTGAAGCGAACCGGGGTCCTTCCCATCTTGGGGCGCTCAGATCCCAGCAGGTTCCGCTCCCTGCGCCCGATTTGAGAGTGTCGCCCCAGGGCGTCGGCCTAGCTAAGAGGCACACTTGTGAGCGCCCGAGTCCGAGGAGAAGGGGGAGACTCCCAAACCTTTACCTAGCCGCCCTCCCTCGCCTGTCCCTTTCTGCCCTGTAGGTAAGGCCTCAGCCTTTGGCAGAGCTTTATCTTTAAAGGGACTTTTTCCCAGAGTTATGTGGAGATGAGAGAGGTTCGGGAACGTCACTAAAAAAGAGAGCAACCGCCTGGCGCAGGGTGAAAACAAGAGAAAACTTAACGTCCAAACCGGACCGGCAGATGTTTGCGTGGGTTCTTTACCCTGGCATCTCTGCGGCCCGTCCAGCCTAAAGAGGGCAGCGACTGAGCGCCACTGAGGTCAACGCCCTGTCCTGACAGCTCACTATGGCTTTAAAAAGTGCCAAGTCCGTTTGAACGCGAGCCTCGAGGCCTCGCTTCCAAGGAGCTAGGGCCTCCGGTGGTTGCGAAGGGCGCACATCGCCCAAGTAGCACCCACAGGCCTGACATCCGAATAGGCTAGAGCTTCGGGCCAGCCCTAAAGGGTTAAAGGAGGAGCAGCAGGAAGACGATGGAGAACTTAGAAAGTTGTTAGTTAAAAACAAAAAAGAAAAAGAAAATCGATTCGGGTTACTGTCCATTGTCCCCCCCAGCCAGCTTTTCTGGAATCCAGTCCGGGCTTTGCGCTCAGCTCACAGAAGCGCGCAGCCGGCCTCTGGTGCGAGCCAATCAGAGGGCTCCTCTCAGCACGTGGAGGAGAGAGACTCCAGAGCTCCGCTCCCGCTGCTCACTACACTTGTTACTGCTTGTCCGGTGCGCGGAGAGGGCGAGCTCTGGCCGCGGGCAGGGCAGGAGCCGGCAGCCAACAACTGAGGGAGACAGAAAGGCACAGAGATCGCAATAATATCCATTATAGCCAGCCATCTACCCCTAGCCCCCAGCACACACCCATCCATCCCACCTGCCGGGAGAGGCAGACAGCGGTCGGCTCTGTGCGCCCAGGGAAAAGCCCCAGCCATGAGCAATCAGTACCAGGAGGAGGGCTGCTCGGAGAGGCCCGAGTGCAAAAGTAAATCTCCAACTTTGCTCTCCTCCTACTGCATCGACAGCATCCTGGGCCGGAGAAGCCCGTGCAAAATGCGGCTTCTGGGAGCTGCGCAGACCTTGCCTGCCCCGCTGGCCAGCCGCGCCGACCAGGAAAAGGCCTTGCAAGGTAAGGCTGCACCCTCCAGGAACCTACAAAGCGATCTCGGCACACTGGTTTAGATGTTAGATGATCGGGGGCCAGGGCCAGTGGGGTTGCCAAGCTGGAGACAGAGGAAAGATATGGAACAAGTCTGAGGCCTGGTGTCTCAAAAGGCTATAAACATGTCGCAAAGGGGCTGTCTCTCCCTCCCTCTCTGCTTCCAGAAAAAGCAGAGGCCAAGCTTCGTTTTGGGGGCCTTTAGGTTCTTGGTGTTGGTCTTTAGGCCGTGTAAGTGTCCCCTTTGGTAACCTTAGGGGTGCTCTGATGAGCGGCGACAGGTCAGAAACATCAGGCGCCAGGTGGACCCTTTTAACAACTTGGTGAAGAACCCCAAAGCTGTAAGTGGGGGTGACCAGGCAGAGTGACCCTTGGTCTTTCCTGTTTGGAAGATTTCTTTAAACGTGGTGTTTTGCCTTCCCCTCTCCTCCTTTTAGATTTCTTCTACCTTTGAAACCCAACCTTTGCAAAAACATCTCCCTGGGATTCCCAAATGTTGCTTACTGCATTTGAAATGTATGAAATGTGCGGCTTCCGGATGCTATTTTTTCCCTATGTTATTTTTAAAAACAGATGTTTAAAAGGTTTTATTTTTTTCTAAAGTTAAAAATTCCGTAACAACTATTGTTTTACTCCGAACTTGTTACACTCAAGCGTTGCCTTGAGCTGGCTGCAGAGGAGTTGCAGGGAAAGAATCGTTTGTTTCTTTTAAGGCCCGAAAACCAGCGGTCCAGCCGCGGAACCACTTGGAAGACTGGAACGAAAGGTGGAGAAGGGGCATTTAAAATGAAACTGACTTTTTCCTTTTCTTTTTTTAGCCTGCAGTGGCACATGGGCCGGGTACTTCCTCTAAGGGAAGAAGCAGCCTGTGCCTGTTGCACCTCGTCCACCTGCACTCAGGCTCTTTTGAGCCCATTCTCACCCGGACGATTTTTCTTTGCCTTTTTGGGCCAGGGCTCCCCACCCCACCTCAGGCTGCTGGTTGTTGGGCTCAGCGCCGTTCAGCGCTCAGGGCCACTGGGCCGCTCCCCCTTCCAGGGATCACCCGTGGGCCGGCGCCCCTTTCGCCAGCCTGGGCCCGCGTGGCAGAGCAGCAGAGGTCGTGGGCAAAGTTTTCAGGGGGGCGGTCAGTTTTTTAAAAGTTGTTGAATGTTTTCACATTCTCCCTGCCCTGAAATGGGAAGAGAAAAAAACTGATGAAAAGAACAAGGGGAAAGAAAAATGAAGGAAGGAAGGAAAAAGGAGGGGGGAGTGCACAAAAAGAGAAAGGAAGGAAAGGGGAAACAAGAAACATGAGGAAAGGGAGCGACCGTGAGAAAACGAGAAGTTAAGAAAATGGAAGGAAAAAGGGAAATAAAGTGAACAGCAGGAGATGTGAAGGAAAGAAGTGAGGGACGGAGGGGAGAGAAAGAGAAAGGTGTAAAGAAAAAGCCAGAAAAGTGAGGAAAGGAGGTAAAAGAGTACAAGTCTGGCAACGCGGCGCAGGGGGTGAGGGGGTGCCGAAGCCCAGGCGATCGGGGAGCAGTGACGGTCCGCTCCTTACCGACTCTGCCCGGGACGCCGGCCGGGTTGGTGTGCTGACCGCTCTCCCTTGCCCGCAGGCTCCCCCAAGGGCAGCGGCGCCCCATTCGAGGCCGAGCTGCACCTGCCGCCCAAGCTGCGGCGCCTGTATGGCCCGGGCGGGGGCCGCCTCCTCCAGGGCGCCACAGCTGCGGCGGCGACCGCAGCAGCGGCCACAGCGGGTCCGCGGGGGGAGGCCCCTCCGCCGCCGCCACCAACCGCGCGGCCCGGGGAGCGCCCGGATGGCACGGGGGCCGCTGTGGCTGCCGCTGCCGCCGCGGCGGCCTGGGACACGCTCAAGATAAGCCAGGCGCCGCAGGTGAGCATCAGCCGCAGCAAGTCGTACCGTGAGAACGGGGCGCCCTTCGTGCCACCACCGCCCGCACTGGACGAGCTGGGCGGCCCCGGGGGCGCCGCGCACCCGGACGAGCGCCTCGGCGCGGCAGGCGGCCCCGGTGGCGCCCCGCCGGCAGGTGGTGGCACGGGCGCAGAGGACGATGAGGAGGAACTGCTGGAGGACGAAGAGGACGAGGATGAGGAAGAGGAACTGCTCGAGGACGACGAGGAGGAGCTGCTGGAGGACGACGCCCGCGCGCTGCTCAAGGAGCCCCGACGCTGCGCCGTGTCCGCCACCGGCTCAGTGGCCACCGCTGCCGCCGCCACCGTGGCCACGGAGGGCGGGGAGCTGTCGCCCAAGGAGGAGCTGCTGCTGCACCCAGAGGACGCTGAGGGCAAGGACGGCGAGGACAGCGTGTGCTTGTCTGCGGGAAGCGACTCGGAGGAGGGGCTACTCAAGCGCAAACAGCGGCGCTACCGCACCACGTTCACCAGCTACCAGCTGGAGGAACTGGAGCGGGCCTTCCAGAAGACGCACTATCCAGATGTCTTCACCAGGTATGCGCGCGCGGGGTGGGCTGACGGGTAACGGCTGGAGGGCGCCAGCGGACCCCAGAGAAGGGAGGCAGGCGGGCACGGCACTTGGCTCGAGTAGGGACTTCGCTCCTGGACTCTACCCAGGCGCGCCCTCCCAAAGAATCCACCACTGCTCACCAGGAACTACCCACTCGTTCTCCTCCATCCCTACTCCGGACTTTAAATGCAGACTGGGATGATTTCTTTGTTTCCCAAGGTGTATCCAGTTTAATTTTTTTTTTCAAAGTATAAGTTTTAGTTAGAAAAAAAACCAGCATCTCCAAAGAGTTGCCTGAACGCCGCTTTGGGGAGGTGAGCACCCCAGCGCACTTTAATGCAGGGCCCCGGGAGCAGCGGTCCCGGCTAGGTCCCGAGCCGGGCACAGGAAGCATTGCCTGCCCTCGCCGCGAAAGAAAAGCAGAGCCTATTTTTGGCCACTGAGTGGGGCACTCGCCACCCCCGCCTGATGCCCCAGGAGCCTCGTGGGTATCAGTTACGCTGTTCACAGTGAAGCTGGAGCCCATGCCTGAGGAAAAGGCCTTTAAAAATATCCAAGTTCTGTCGCTTGAGAACTCCTGAAATACCCGAAGGAAGTCACAACTCGGCAGTCTTTGGTATCTGTACACCTGGGGACACCAGCCAGAATCTTGCCTCTCATCGCTTTCCTCTCTCACCCGTCACATTAACCCCGCATTCGTTTAATGCACACGGGTTTAGAGAGGTAGGCAAGCCATAGAGGAAACAGCTGGGGGAATTTTTCTTTTTGAATGGGTGGCCAACCCGGCTCTTTTCCGCTCCCCTTTGAGCTCACCTGTGTGTGTATTTTGGAGAGATGTGCCTGTGAGAATACTGGGCCCCTAGCCCCCATTATTTATCCTACCTGGGGTGCCAGCCCGCACCCTAAGGCCAAGGTCTTGGCTCAGGCGAGGAGCCAGGATTACAACAAACTTCCCCCACTGCGGAGGGAGAAAGGAATGGGTCTGCCTGTTTTGGGGCTTGTTAAGCTGACAGCTCCTTCGCACCAGACGTGTGCAGCTTTTCAATGTGCATTTTAGAAGCGGGAAGCTGCCTGCCCCTTTGAACCGAAGGAGAGATTGCCGCTTAGGGCTCAGGAGGCCAGAGCCAACTCTAAACTGCAGTTGCTCCAGCAATTAATTGCCAAACTTTCCTAACCAGAAACAGTAAAAAAAAAAAAAAAGAGGAAAAAGTGGTTTGGATGCTGGGCTCGAATGCACTAAACTTGGTCATCCCTTGAGCTAAACTGGGTTCTCCCCTATGTCATCCAAGCCCTTCATTACCATTTAAAAAGAAAATAAAATGATAAATTAGTGTGTGCTGTCAGATAGCTAACTCGCCAACCGGCTTTTTGCATTTATCACGCATATGTGTATTTCAAAAGAAGAAAATGATGTGGTGTCAGTTGGCATCCGGGTCTGCCCTTTTTTTAGCTTCTCCGGGGGGAACCAAAGCTCGCGAAGAGGGGCAGCTTCTTACCACTACCCCACGCCCACCTCTTTTGGACCCAGGCGTTACTTAGAGCCCCCTGGGTCATGCTCCAACGGAGCGAGGAGTGTGGTTTTAATTTGCTGGTGCTTACTGACGCAGGGGGCGACCAAAAGCGCTTAGGAAACGGCTTTCTCCCGGCCCTGAAGTTTCTGGTGTGGAATGGAGTAGTGGGGGGCGCTGCCAGCATGCAGACCCGGATCCCAGGCTGGTGCAGGCCCGCTCTATCGTCTTAGCGAGCCGCGAGCCAATTATTCTGGGCGCACTCATATTTTCGGTAAACAGGTCGTAAGCCGTTTTACAGCATCTTAATGGTTTCCTATTTGCCTTAATTGTCACAGTAATAACTGCAATGACGGGGTAGGGTTTCAGTTAAATTGACTTCCCCTGAGATGGGCAGGGTTTGTAGTGGGCACTGGAGTCAGGAGGTGCGCAGAATTTTGTTTAATCGAAAAATTACCCCACTGAACTCTTAACAAGCTTAACATATCTCCAGAGGGTAATGGGGAGTATGACCTAAGGGGGGAAGGGAGGGAGGAAGGCAGGGGAGAGAGACACCGACGGAAAGGCAGAGAGGTGGAAACAGAGGTGGGGGAGAGAAAATAAATTTAAAGAAGGTGGACAGAAACCAAGAGGGCATGAACATTTTTTTAAAAATTGAGTGCTGAGTTCTCCCATTTACTGTTAGGACAAAACAGGATATACGCACTGTGTGTGTGTTTCTTGACTGTCTAACTCTGGTTTAAGAGAGAGTGAGAGATAATCCGAGTGCCCAGTTTTGGAGACTTACAGACTCAAGAAGCCACCCGTTGCTCTTGAATATAATATGATACAATATAATATATAATAGCCTATATCTGGCAATGTGTTGTGTTTTTATGTTTTCAATCAAACAGTAGGCACTCCAGTGTGGTAGAGATGATGATGCCCACGTGTTTGGGGACAAGGGCAGGCAGCCAGGGGAGGCCCTAATGGGGGGAGGCCTGCCAGCGAGGGGAAGGAGGCTGAGAAGGGGGTGCTGGAGCCTGCAGTGACCTCCTGTCGGTGTGTTGCTTTCTTATAGGGAGGAACTGGCCATGAGGCTGGACTTGACGGAGGCCCGAGTCCAGGTGAGCTGCTCCCCAGAGAGGAAGTAGCCGGAGGCGGGCTGGTGGGCAGAGTGGGAGAGAGTTGGGTTGATGGATTTAAAGGCCCCTTTTATTAGGTGAAGAGAAGCAGAATCGGAAAAAAGAGACCCAAACATTCACACACCAAAAGAGATTAAAATATGAAGACCTGTGGGGGGGCGGTGTAGAGGGGAAGGTTTCTGGCTTTGGGAGCCTTGAAAAGGGGTCCAGGATGAGAAGGAGGATATAAGTTCCCTGAGACTGAAGTTCAGGAGCCTCCTCCCCCTCCACAGCCCCTGTAGGAACCACTCTTCGCACTGACTTCTCCAGATTGAAATAATGGGATGGAGCATGGATTTGGTTGTTAGACAAATCCGCTCAGCTCCAAGCAGGTATTTGGCTGCGATTAAGTCTCCGATCGGGCTTCATAAAAGCCCACTTAGTGCTAGAACAAACAGGGCCATTTGAAGGCAAAATGCTGTTTGATTTCCCCTCCGCCCACACAAGGAGCTGGCTAATGCTATTTGATTTCCCATTTTTTATAGCAATGAGCCCACAATGATCTAATAGGGAGTGAGTGCAATGCTATTAAAGGTGTTTGCAGCCCCATACCAGAGTGCATTTCCGAACCCAGGACTCATAACCAAAGAGACGATCAACACTGGGCAGCCCGATGGCCAACAGAAAACAGATGTCCCTGAGCTAGGAGCTGAGTGAATCACTTTACAGTCAAAATCAGGCACTGATAAAGCACAATAAATTCCATATGGCTCATTTAATACACAACAGCTTCTTGCATTAGAGGGCTAATGATGAGGCCTGTCCCCTCCTTTCTGTTGACACATTTCTCCATTGTCAAACAGAGATGTGACAGCAACTCCGTATTTTTCAGCTCAGGGGAACGAGTCGTGGGAAAGTTAAATAACTTTTAAAAAGAAAGAGAGCACCCCCTCCTCCCCTTCTCCTCTCTCCCTATTCACTGGAGAAGATGTAATTAAGTGAATATGAATTATTAGAGTCCTTTCGTTTACCTTTGGGGGGCCTCAGAGGTATTAATTCAATAATGAGGAATTGCAGGGGGACATCTTGATAATTGCAGTTGAGCCGGAGAGAGACAATCCGTCTGTAAAAGGTTTCCCCGTTCTTTGAGGGTATTCTATCCGTGTGCCCCCCTCCCGGACTCCTTTCACTGCCCTGAGGAGTGGCGGATATTCTCGTCTAGACAGATTTGGATACACAAAAGCTGCCCACCCAGCTTGGTCCCATCTAGTCTTACCTTTTCAAGCCTCTGAATTTCCACACTAGACTGTTGCTGCAATTCACAAGTAGATTATTTGAGGGCTGTGGAATGTTAGGGATGGGCCCCCTTTCAGCAGAATTTTAAGTAATCGACTGATACGGATTCTGGATTTTTCTTGCCCTCAGTAGCTGCCTAGAAGTCAAGCCAAGCTTAGGTATTAGTGTTAGTAACCACAACCCCAGTGTGTATATTTGAAAGACGTGGATGTCTATAAAATATTGTTACAACATACTCCTCTGGGATCATTTACATTATATTACAGTATAACTCCTGTATAGCCTGGAGTTCATTCTTAATTTTTACACTTGTGCACAGGCATAAACCCAGACCTAAAAATATTAACGCCTTCAGGGGAGAAGGAACGTATCTCAGCTGTGGGTGTGATGAGCAGGTCACATAAAAATAATCTCAGGCTCCTGGGAGTTATTTTTAGACTCTGGTAGCTGCCACATTTCAGGTAAAGGTCTCTACTAAAACTGCTTTCTATTAACAATTAGGAAGATACCTTGTGCTGAAAACCTCCCCCAAGCCTAGAACGATCTTATTTTAAATCCTGTTTAAACCACGTTCCCCCCAAAGAAATAAAGGACCTGTTAGCTCTGAAGACACGGAAAGTTGACAGGTATCCTGCACACTGGCTTCTGCGTGTCCAGGGATTGCTGCGTACCTGCTGTGCACAGGCAGTGCCCCCCTGGGCCAGGCGGGGCCCTGGGCACAGCCCCTGCAGAAGGCAGGCTGGGTGCCCTGGGTGCCAATTCATGGAGAACAGACACTAAGATGTATCTTGTTCCGGAATTACTGTGGGCATGCATGTCTTCCCTTCCAGCTCTCCCCAAACCCCAGAGCCCAAACTAGAACTCTAGGTGCTCAATAAACAGTTTTGGAAAGGCTAAGTGAGCCACCTCCCCCAATTCCCTTTTCAATACAGAGCAGGGATTTTGCCAGCTGTGGGTAAACCTGATGTAGGTGATAAGCAGCAAAAAGCTGATATACCTTCACTTCTCTGGACGTGAGCTTTCACATACCTTGTTTTACTCCTTCCTAGCAGCCTTATGGGTACAGCTTTATTATGCCCGTTTTGCAGATTAGCAGACTGAGGTTAAGAAAGGTATAGGCCGCCTGCCTAAATATGCACAGCAAGCAGCTGACTGCTTGGACTTTGAAACCTTGCTTTCCCCATCTCTAAACCTGAACAACTTTCCTTACACTTGGAAAGAACTAGGTTCATTGAAATACCCACTGGAACGGGTTTGTGTGGCCCATGTTTCCTGCTGGCTTTAAGTTTGGCCTCAGAGGTGTCCTTGAATGACCTGAAGCTGGAGAGGGGCCAGGTGGGCGCAGGCTGCAGTGGAAAGGAGGGAGGGCCTCAGAGCAGCTCAGAACAGCTCTCTCCGCCTTGCAGGTCTGGTTCCAGAACCGTCGGGCGAAGTGGCGCAAGCGGGAGAAGGCGGGCGCACAGACCCATCCTCCGGGGCTGCCCTTCCCTGGGCCACTCTCGGCCACCCACCCGCTCAGCCCCTACCTGGACGCCAGCCCCTTCCCCCCGCACCACCCCGCACTGGACTCAGCCTGGACAGCCGCTGCCGCTGCTGCTGCCGCAGCCTTCCCGAGCCTACCTCCGCCTCCAGGCTCGGCTAGCCTGCCGCCCAGCGGGGCGCCGCTGGGCCTGAGCACTTTCCTTGGAGCCGCTGTGTTCCGGCACCCTGCCTTCATCAGCCCTGCATTCGGCAGGTAACACGCGGTCTCGGGGTGTCTGTCTGTCTCCTACACACATACGTGCACACACAACCTGGGGTGAACGAGGAGGCCCGAGACAGGCAGGGGATAGATGCCTCTTTTCTCTCTGGCCTAACCTAAGAAATAGCCAGAGAAAATACTCTCTAATTTTGCTCAAGCAATGTGGATCTTGAAGAGAAGGGCTTGAACTGAGTGGCAAAGAGGAGGGCAGTGGTAGTAACAACAACCAGAACAATTCTGAGTTTTCAATGAAAGCTGTAAAAGTACCTTTTGAAGGTGACAACAGCCCAAGCTATAGGTGGTATGTGTAAATGTCTACAGGGCCAGGATGACTCCAAGTTTTGTAAAAGTCCTTCCTCATGCCCCAAAGCCTGGTAGTTAGAGGGACACAGCCCTGGTCCTCGCTGGAGTCCTGGAGTCAAGGGCCCTCTGGGTGCAAAGAATTCTTTCTTCTTCCCCAGACTCTATATTCCTTGTCACTCAAGTGACCCGCTGCCAACCGTATCCCTGTGTGTGCAATCCCCGACCCTGACGAGGTACAAGACAACGAAATAAAAGAAACAATTCATCATGTTATAACTCCCTCTCTTTAAATGAACATCAAATGATGAAATTAAAAGTCTGTATAATCACACAGACAGAGAAACAAAGGAGGGATGTATTAAGTTGGAAAGTGCAGCGAAAATAAAACTGAATGCAGCTTCCATGATCTCTCTTGGGGAGAACAAAGAAATAATAGATTCATCCAACTGTGCAGCCACATAACAAAAATCATCTTAGAGAAAAAATTCAAAAAAGACTAAGTAAAATTAGTTTCTTGTAACAAACCAAGAAAATAGCGACAGCATTTAAGTGTAGTGACTCAGTTTACTTAGTGGAACCAGGGCATGTTATGCTCCCCCCGAGCCACAGTGTATGTGTTTCTGGGGGGGGTTGGAATTAAGTCCTGTGTCCCTGGTCCCTGGTCCCCATCCATTTCCCTTTTGATAACAAGTGACTTGTAAAAGCCGGCAAACCACAGCTGGGCCACTGGGCTGTGAGGTTTGGAGTGCTAGAAAAGGGGTGCACTGGGCATGGCATGAGGGGTTGAGAGGCAGGAGACTGTCTTCCAGCCCTAGTGGTCTCATATCTAACTGTGGAAAGGCCTAGTTGGTCCTACAGAGGCCAGGAGCAAGAGCCCTGGGGGGAAGTGGGAGGAGGTGGGATGGAGAGGTAGAGGGTTGTAGGGATATGGGGATTTGTCGTGGCCAGGGGTGGGTCCAGCCTCCGCTGTAGAACCATAGTGCTGTGTGAAGGTGGTGGAGGCAGCTTGAGGAGCAATCTTGGTGCTTCCTGGAGGCGGTGGCACGGAATGAGGATCCAGGCTTGGATGTTGCTGTGCAACGTGTACAGGGTTGCTGGGTCCAGTGGGTCTCTGGGACGAGATACTGCAGGGGCACGGGAAGACTTCGGGGAATGAAACGTGGGGATGCTGGCAGGTCGGGTCATAGCTTACTGCCCATCGGCAATGTACAGGAGGGCACCCCCACCTCAACCTCGCGGTCATTGACAGGGCACAGGCAGCTCAGCCTGGCACAGGAGGGCGGTTCTGTCCTCCGGAAGTTCAGCAAGCGGGCCGGATTTTCCAGGCCCAAAGAAGCCCTGGGCCGAGAAGGCGCCCTAGAGAGAGTATCAAAGTCTGCAGCATAAGTCTTCATCAGTTTGGATACCTTCTTCTCCCTTTCTTTTTTTCTCCTTCTCCCCTCTGTCTTCTTTTCCTCTTTGTCTCACCTCTCTCCTGTCAAATAGTATTGCAGGCAATTGGAGCTCTTGATCTGGGAATAGACCCCCTTCTTAAGCAAGAGCATGGAATCCATCTAATTGGGCAGTGGGGTTTTGGGCAGGCGGGGGTGGGGGTGGGGACCTGTCTCTGCCCCACTTTTGGCCCCGTGGTCTCTTTTTTTTTTCCGTTGGTTCCCTGCTCCAGTAAAGCCCTCTCGCAGCCCCTAGCTTCCCGCCTGTGCTCCCACCTACTTCCCAGCTCGAGACCCACCCTGGGCCTGCAGCGCATCCCTCTGCTTGCCAGGGCAGAGGCGTCGGGAAACGCTGCTGGGAAACGCTGCCAGAGGTTCTGCCCTCAGCTCCCGAGGCTGTGACCACGCTGTTTGCTCTACCTACAGGCTCTTTTCCACCATGGCCCCCCTGACCAGTGCGTCGACCGCTGCCGCGCTCCTGAGACAGCCCACGCCAGCCGTGGAGGGCGCGGTGGCATCGGGCGCGCTGGCCGACCCGGCCACAGCGGCTGCAGACAGACGCGCCTCTAGCATAGCTGCGCTGAGGCTCAAGGCCAAGGAGCACGCTGCGCAGCTCACACAGCTGAACATCCTGCCGGGCACCAGCACGGGCAAGGAGGTGTGCTAAAGGCTGCTCTGCATCCGCGCGCCCAGGGCGCGCCCCTAAAGGTCACCTCACTCAGCACCACTCAAGACCAAATGGAAACAGAGGACCAGCACACTCCCGAGAGGCCACTGAGAGAGCGCAGCCGCTTTCTCAGAGCCTGGACTCGGGCAAGGCAGCCCTCAGGCGGTACCGGACGTGGTATCTCCTCGGGGGGCTGTCCACCCACCCCTGTCCCTGCCCTCGCCCCTACCCCTGCCAACCTCGCTCCAAGGTGAACATCCACTCTCTCCCGTTCTTAACATTACTGAAAATATCTGGGGAGGTTTTCTCCCCAAAACGCCTGGTAACGAAGTTAAAAGAAATTTAAAAGCCCAACCTCTCTTCCTCCAGACATCCCTCTTAGCTTTTTTTTTTTTTTTTTTTTAATAGTATTTTGGCGCTCAAGTTGATCTTCCCAGTGTGGGCCCCGGTGTGAAGCCAGGGCCAGGGACGCAAATGCGAATCTGTAAGATAGCTAATAGTGCACTTAACGGAAAGGGGCGTCTTGTTCTTGTTCTCTTCTTTATCATACACCAACCAAGGTTTTTATATCAAACCAAAGGGAAATACTCTGCTAGAATATGGACTGTTGAAGTCACCAAACTGTGATTATTGATTCTGTACATACCATTGTTATTAAAAAAAAAAAAAGAACAGAGCTTTGTATATTTGAAATGTTATAACGCAATTGCACTCAGCGTGGTATGGTAAAAGTTTGTCCTGTAGATTCTTACTGTGTTGTAGATACGGTAGGGTTCCTAGACAAATATTTATGTACTCAAGCTCTTTATTTAACTTATTAACTGTAGAGGCTTCTGAAACCTTCAAGATAAAGGCAATGGTACAGTACTTTTGTGTAATGTGTAATTGTTACCACTTTTCCTTGCTATCTAGTGGAGAAGTGTCACGCTCAAAATAAAAAAAATTATATGTTTAACAAAAGGAAGTGTGAATGCTTTGTGAAGACGCTGAGGGGACAGTAGAAGGGGGGTACCCACAGGCCAGGGCTGGGCCCTGGTGCCCCAGCATCTCCTGGATTTATCTGCATTCCCCTTTTGCTGGTTTGAATCTGATCCTCATAGGGATCCGGGCTTCTTACAAAGGCTACGGACACCGAGGTGGTGCTTTCTCCGGCATCTCAGCTCCCCTGGCAGGGTTGGGGGTCCTGAGCCACGGAGGTGGGGTGGGCTCGATGGTGGGTGGGGGCAAGTTACGCGTTGTTGATGGTGGAGACGAATTTGAAGTGAGCGGGAGTCTTGGCTCGGAAGTCGAAGGAAGCTGTTCGTGGAAAGTGCCACGTAGCAAGGAAGTGCGCAGTCCGCGTTGACAGGTAATGGTGAGAAACCCAGGGGTTGGCTTCCGAGGGGGCGGGCTCCACGTACAGGGTACACTCTCAGGGAAGAGGGAGGGAGAGGGAGGGAGAGGGAGAGAGAGAACAAACTCGGGAATGGTGACGGAAATGCAGCAAGGGGTATCCAAGTGGCAGATCTTGACTCGACAAATGACATTACATCAGTTATCCCGGCACTGGGAAATGTATACATTTTTAAAAATCTAAACAACGCAAGTTTCCAGAGAAGACCCCCAACAGATTTTGGATCTGTAACCCTTTGGTGCACCCCTCCTCCGAGCCGGAACTGGAGTCTCACCCTCCCGCAGGCCCTGCCTGTGCCCCGCTGGGTGACCGCTTGGTGTAAGCCCGCCCTCCGGGGACGGGTCTCGCCAATGCTCCCAGGGTGATGGGAAAGGGAAGAGAAGCTTAATTAGTTTCAATTTGCAGTAATTAGCGCGCCGGACCTTTGGGGAGAGGGGCAGGCAGGGGGGAGGGGGAGGTGCGTTGGCTGCGTGACTACTGCGCTTCGTCGTGGAGCTGGAACCGGCAGCCCCGCCAGGCCCGGAGCCATTGGTCGCCCCGGGGGGCGCGGGCACATCTACGGCCTGGGCTAGTGGGCTCTGTCAGCGCTCCCAGGCGGTGCCCTGGAGAAGGGGGGCGAGTCCCCTTGCAGCCTGGGGCGCCAGTGCGCGCCGCCCAGGGGCAGGTGCGAGGTCGGGCCGAGGTCAGCGGCAGCTCGCGGTGGGCGGCCTGCTCAGCAGCTGCTGAGCTCAGGCCCTGGCGTCCTCAGCTTGCTGCCACCCCCCTACCCCCACCCCGACCCCCAAACCCGGAGCCCCCACCTGCTGGAAACCGTGAGGAGCGTGCCCTCGGGGTTCACGGGCCGAGGCTGCTCCCCAGACCTGAGCCATCCGGCGGGTCATTGCCATCCTGCTCCAGACGTACTGGCTCACAAGCAGGGGCCAGACCCTTGAGGAAAGGGGCCTACCCTTTCCTCAGCGGTTCAGCCACACACTCCTTTCTCGGATTTAGGCCCCGCGGGAACTTTCTAGGACAACCCCGATATCTTCGTGTCTCAAACCTCTAGACTCCACAGGGTCTCCTGAGGTGAAGGCTGCTTTCCTAGGGTGGTCAGATCTACTCAGGAGTTTGGAGTGGAGGTGGGAAAGTGCAGGAGGAACGTGAGGAAAAAGGACTTTTTTTTTTTTTTGGTGGTCAATATCAATTTTCTGTCGATTTTAGCTTTTTGTTTAGATAGGACTTTTTCCCCCCTCCAGGCTGCCAGTTGGATGGTATACGAGAAACAGTACCATTCTTCCTGTTAATGAACTCTTTTTTAAGTCATTTTTTCTCATTTGACCCTTCCATGGAGCAGAAGCAAATTGCGTGAAATTACCTCCAAGGATTACATTTATTACTGGCCAATGAGAACCCCTCGCCTTGTTTTACAAACTCTTAATCCTATGTCATTCTGATGCCGCAAACAAGCCCAGTCCTGGGCCTCCTATTCTTTCAACTTTCCCCAGCTGGAGGGACCTCATTCTGCACTTAATATTCCCCATAAATATCACACGCTAAAGACCCCCTGACTTCCAGCAAGTCCACATTAAACATGTGACATGTCACGCATGACAAACTCTGAGTATCTTTTCAAAGCAGCATTAAAAGCAAAGAAACCAATTTTCTTCTCCTTCCAAACCTCCCCAAGTGCTGAATGATGGGGATTGGAAAGAGCCACTGGAGCGTACTTAGGGGGATTTTATGAGATTTTCCAGAATGATTTAATCTTATTGTGAGCATTATTAATGAATGGCAACCCAATTTGGCCCCAATATCTGGGAACGGGGTCACAATGCTGGGAGCAGCTGACTCCCCCCACCCCAACCTTAAGCAAACCTCTTCCAGGAGGAGGAGGAGGAGATGCCGAGCTAAGGCGACTTGGGGAGAGCCTCATGATAAGGGCATGGCTGTCCCCTGTCACACCCGGGGCAGAATGCCCTGCCACCTGCTTTCCCAGGGCCACCCCCACAGCATCTTGGGGTAGGGGGTGATTGGGGGCCCGGTCTGGGTCTCTGTGGGAAGGATGAGGGGAAGGGGTAAGTTAATTTGCTACATTTTCCGACAGTCTAGCCAGATCTGGATGAGGCCCCGGAAGAAAAGGCAAGAAGGAGGCAACTGGCCTAACACTATCAGAAGGCGCCACTAAGGCTGCCTCCATCACCACTAACTCCCCATGGCCCGGACTGTGGACAGTGGTCAGCGTGGGCAGCTTAGGTTTGTGGTGAGGAAAATGGAAAGCGGATGAGTTAGGAGTGACTATCGAAGAGAAGGCTTAAGACGATTGCGACTTGAAAGTAAGACTTCAGGTGAAAGTCAGCAGTGTTGGCCTCAGCCGGTTTTCCATATTTTTCTCCTTGAAGCATCACCCCCAAGTGGGGCAAACGCTTATTATTACTGGTTTTGATTTCTAACACCAAGAGAGAAGGCACCTGTACTTCTCTTTTTCGTATCGTTTTGGGAGCGGAGATCCTACTAAAATGGAAAAGGAGGCTGAGGCTAGAGGGAATAAAATTATACACAGGTTAGTTCAACTTGCTTTTAGAGGAAAAACTGTGTATGTGAGCATGTGTGTATGTGTATACACAGTAGTGAGTATGCCTGAATGAAGGGGTTCCTAAATGGGGCCTAAACGGGTGTTTTGGAACACCAAGAGCCCCGGAGCAACTGCATATTTAGCTGCCAGTGGGCAGCCTCACTGGGGGGTGGAGGGGGGTGGGTGGGGAGAAAACCTGCTACCTGAAGGGAAAAAGCATTTTTCAAAGGAAAAATTCATGTTGCCCCTGGACGTTATTAACGGTCCAGTTTGAAGTATACATTTTTTCCTTTAAAGAAATGGGAGCGATTGCCAGTTATACATTAAGAAATGTCATTCAGTGATTTTTATTCATTCTCCGGAAATCTTCGTAAAAGCCTGAATCATACTTCTAACAAGCAGCAATTTTGTTAATCCAGGGGGTTATTACTCTGGGCCCTTATTAGGTTCTACACCACTGCCAAGCAATCCTATAACCCTCTCAAAAGAAGTTTACCTCCCTGTTATAAAACCAGTAGTGGTATTTATACTGTGCAATAATTAGTGTATTACTTGAATCCACTAACACGTTCATTTTATCTCTGCACAAAACCTCTAGTCTGCTTATAGAAAGCTTGTGCCTCCTTTGGAGCTGGTAAAGTGGTGAAAGAGTGAATTGAAGGATGGTTGCACTTTCTCCTTTTGCCTCGCCTTAATTCCCATCTCTTTTTGCTCTCATCCAATTAGCACAGTGTATTAAGCGGTTTATCATCTCATAGTCAGCTATTGAGAGAAACAAGGCGAGCACTTTGCAATAGAACCTGCGCTCCTTTGACACCCTCAGGTACTTACATATTCCACTGTGCTATGAATAATAGAGGAAGAATGGAGCGCTAATTCCCTCATCAAAGAATGCCTTGTCTGCTGCTTTGCTCAACAACACCATTCTGATCAAAAGAAAAGCAATAAAGCTTAGCATAACAAAACGAAACCTACTTATTAGCTTAGTGGTTAAATTAATGCAGAGCCACTGCTATTCAAAACCAAGGTTTGAAAACAGCCTCCAACAACCTGATAATGCTGCCTTCGGATGAAGGAATTTTAATCTGAAATTTGAGGCTGGCTCAGATGAGTTAATCTATTAAACTGCTATAAGGAAGCTCCCCAGCAAACCGTTCAATTAAGAAATATTTAGGTGAGGAGATTGAGAGAGGGGGAGAAAAAGAGAGAGACGAGAGCAAGGCAAGGCAGCTTTAAGTTTAGGACGGGAACACTGAATTGAGGGGTCGGGGATTCTCACCAGAGGGCCTGGGCTTGGTGTGTTTGTAAGACCCTAACAGGAGATAGGGAAATCTGGTTCTGGACTTTCTTTATCTTTGCATCTCCTGCCAAACTCATTTAAATGATACGTTTGAGCAGGCAAGAGGTGTGTGCACGAGTGGATGGATGGATGTTGGAGGTAAGAGGTGGTACGCGCTGGAAAAGGGGGTGGGGGTGAGGGGCAGTGATTTTATCCCCTTTCAATGTCCTCTCCCAAACTCCAGTCTGTAAACTTTAGTTTCCTGGACAAATTAAAATATTATTGAGCATGCCCTTCGTAGGATTTTCAACTTCTGGTCCCCCAACTCCCTTTATATGGAGAGCTGACAGTGAGCACGTCCTGTCCGAGATCAATGTGTGTGTCCTGTGGCACGCAGAACCTAAATTCAACAGCAGCCCTTTTCGGAGGCCTGGGGCTCTGCAAAGAGCAGGGTTCTTTCAGGGTACCACTTCCCAAGGGGCGCAAGTACAATTTAGCCCAGAGGTTTAGTGTGGCCCATAGCTTTTAAGTTTTTACTTTAAAAATTAGTTGCAAGGTTTAGAAATCGAGAAACTTTATGGGGTACCAGGGTTCCTGGCTTCTCTTGAAAAGTGGACCGTGTGGCCAGCCACCCCGGGCTCTGTCTGTCCCAGCATCACTGAATGGCCGCTGCCCCCTGTGGCCAGTCCTGGCGGCTCTCTGGTGTGAACCCGGCTTGTTTGATCCCTTCACTGTGAGCACTGGGGCTTAACCCCCCTGTGACGGAGCCTGTGCAGACATTCGGGTAGGCGGCCCCTTACAAAGAAGTGGGGGGCATTTCTGCACCTGTCCCACCCACTGCACTATCAATTGATGGCAAACGAATTAAGCAATAGAAACTTTTCTCAGAGAAAAGCTTGTATGCCATGTTCCAACTTTCCAAGAGGGATCCACTGGAACTCTTAAAAAAAAAAATCCTCACAGGAAAGTATGTTGATCGAATTTAGAGAGAGAGGAAGGGAGGGATGGAGAGAGAGCGGGAGAAAAGAGATGGGTGGGGGGAGGGGGAGAGAGAAAAACATCGATTGGTTGCCTCCTGAACACTCCCTGACTGGGTGGGGATCGAACCTACAACCCTTTGATATATGGGAGAACGCTCCAACCAACTGACCATGGGGCCAGGATTCCTCATCAAAGTTGCAGTTTCAACTTTCCATAAAATTCTGGAACCCTGAGGTGCTTCCCCTCTTAACGAATCCAGAGTTGCATATCAGAATAAGAAAACATCAACCACAGCATGAGCTCTTTTCAAGGACTGTTCTGAAATGCCTGACATTTTATACACCCTCTACGGAAATGCTTCCTGCCCTCAGACTCATGACAATCTAATAGAGACCATCTAATAAAGAGACCAATGAGTAGTTATTTGAATCTCCTAGAATTTCCTTGATGACCAAGTTCAGGATAACTCTCTATTTGTATTGACCATAACCCAAGGTCCAAGAAATCAAGGAAAACATGCCTTCTATTGAGAAACCCAAGTGGGGGCACGGGCTCTGGAAACACTCATTAGGTTACAGAACCATCTCTACAATCTTACACAATAACAGCAATGAAAACCACACTAATCCCGTAGTTTCCCGAAGCAACTCGGGTGCTCCAACTTTGGACAGGTTGCAAACCTGAAGTAACAAGGCATTAATTAATTAACGGACAGGGCCCTAAACCCAGTGTTTCTACTTAAACTTGAGTATACGACACAGCAGAGAAAGGAGGAGAGGGTAAGGGAGAGGAAAGAGACGCCAAAGCAAGGTAGAAGGCGGCACCATCTCCATTGCTTTAACAAGTATTCCTTTAGGAGGGCCATGCTGGGTAACCTTTTTCTTGTGGGGTGCCCTTCTCTCAGTAGTCAGCACCTTTGCTCTCCATAAAGGGATGCCGCTGGGCTCTTGGCTTAGCTTTCTTTGGCTGCCCAAGTCAGCAAAGCACACAAGAAACCACACTTCATCTCTTAAAGGACCAACGTCCACTGAAATTTCCCTGAACGCACTCAGAACATTCGGATATACTATCATGCTGAGCATCTCTGAGCTGAGGTCCAACCAGGCTGAGGTTTAAGAGGGGGATCCCTTATCCCCGGCTGCCCCCTCTAATAACATTTTGTACCTGGTAAGTATTCACTGCAACTGGTTTTCCTTTAAGAAACTTTATTCTTTTTAAAAAAAAAAAGATTTTATTTATTTAATTTTAGAGAGAGGAGAAGGGAAGGAGAGAAATATCAATGTGTGGTTGCTTCGCGTGCCCCCCACCGGGGACCTGGCCCACAACCCAGGCATGTGCCCTAACCGGGAATCAAACCAACAACCCTTTGGTTTGCAGGCCAGCACTCAACCCACTGAGCCACACCAGCCAGGGCAGAAAACTTTATTCTTAAGTGAGGAAAAAAAAAAAAAAAGCGCAACACATTTTTCATTTATAAAAACACAGGTAAATAGTTTTAAAAATATAGCATAGTTGCACAGCAGAAATATATTTTGTTAGTATAAACTTATCAATGATGTAAGAAAGGCAAAACTGCTATAATGAAATATATTGAGCTTCTGGCAAAGAAGAAGTGAGAAAAATAGCACCAGAGGCAATTAGCCAATTAACCACCCCTCTGAATATATCATGATGATCCTTACCCCGACCTCTACATGTTTTTAATGAAATGTTACAGGATATCAAATTATTTTAAATGTGCTTTCCCACTGTAAAAACCTTTACCTGGATTTTCTACCTAAAGGGAAAAAGGAAGGAGAGTGCAAAGCACCTGCTAAGCATGCCTGTGTGTGTGTGTGTGTGACTTTGTAGCAATTCAATAAACAAGCCGTTTAGTCTATTTAGTGAGCACAAGGCTTGTTGGAAATCTCCCCCGTTGACTACGTATATAAAAGACAAGACTGAAAAGGACAGGACAGCCACTCCTGGAGCCAGTGGCTGGGAAGCACTTGGGTTTAGCCTGGGTTTAATTGGCGTGTGAAAAGGCAAAATATTAGCGCTCCTACCAGACTCCATGAACCCCTCCTTGTGGGGGCAGCTCTGCTGGAAGCCCCAGGGCAAAGCCTGCGGTCACTTGCATTCCAGCCACTGTCAATTAATTTCTCTTCTTTCACTGACCCACCTGCCCTAGAAATCCAGTCCCGAATCTGAATCCGAATCCAAAGCAGCTTGCTTGTCAGGTGCTTTGCAAAGGGTTACAGGGCCATGCTTCAACAGTACATGGTACACTGTAAGAGGAAGGCTGTTTTGATTTTCCCTGATGCTTGGCATTTTAAATATTTTCGCAGTCACTTCTAATAATTCCCCTCCCAAGCCACATGCACACAAAATGAGATGTAATCCCCAGGGAAAAGCGAAGCAGAGAAGCAGTTAAGACCCCAGCGGAGGTGATGGATCCATGTGCCAGGAAGCTGCTGCGGTTCACGCAAAGATCCCCGCTGCAGCCGCTTCTAGGGTGTCCTCAGCATTTGATAGCACAATCCACAAAGAGTTTGCTCAGGTTCACTTCAGTATAACCACTTTGCGACAAGAACTGCTCTGCTATGTTCTTGAGATTTTTGTAGTCTTGACGAACTTTGGTGGTAATATACTGCTTCCTCAATTTATCTAAAAAGAAATAAAAATAAAAGGATTACAAGCCTCAGAGGGAGCTTCGTTTTATTTTCCAATTACAGTTTGACATGCAATTTTACATTACTTTCAGGTACACAGCATAGCGATTAGACATTTATATACCTTCCACAGTACCCTCTCCGATGAATTTAGTACTCATCTGACAATGTACATAGTGATTACAATACTGTTGGCTCTACGCCATATATACGGTACTTTACATCCAGAGGGACCTTTTTAAAAGAACACTCAGTATTCCTTACGCACTAGAGAAGGGGGTGTGGGTTGTACTTGCAGCTCTGAGGCTTACATATCCTCATGGTCCCGTCGCTGGTGTACCCCTGGGCCAGTCCGTGACTGGGGGTGGGGGGGCTGAGACCCTGAGATTCCTCTGTGGAAGCCATCCTTCCTTTCCTCTGCCCACCACTTCTCAGCACCTAGCTGATTCAGTGCACTAGGGGGACACGGCCACCCTCCACGGATGAGAACTGCAGGTGCGCGCCCATGTGCAGCAGGCGAGGTGAATGCCACTTGCAGACGCCACTTTTGCAGCGCTGCTGAGTGTATGCACACAAATGCATGCTAAGTATGGATGTGGCGGGAAATACTTTGTCTCAAAGGAAGCCCGGGTCTCCCCGTGCCAACTTCCCGGGTTAGCTGGGCCTGGTTTCTTCTAGTCCTTCAGGTCTGTGTTCCTCTGCGACAGAAAACCTCCTCTGCTGGCAGAGACGAGGGGTGCCCTGTCTGGAGAGCACCTGTCCATTGGCAAGATTGCTTTTTTCTTCTTTGTCCACCAACTGAGTGCCCGTGAACTTTGGGTATGCAGCTGCCCCTCCTCTGCTTCCTGCTCCTTCCACGCACACTTCCCCGGCCTTCTGGTTTGGAGAGGGGCACTACCAGCCTGAAAGAAGCCCCTTTGTTTCCTTCCCCAGAGCCCGCTACCTCCACATCTGGTTCTTCTAAAGGAGCAGTAGGGCTGTGACACGCAGGTCTGATCTTTTGGGACAAGGGTGATCCCTGGGGGAGCCAACCCTGCTCTGGATGGTTAAGATGATACAGGTTTTGTTCCAAGCTGCCTGGCAACACTGTGAGGTTATTTGGAGAGGCCCACTGTTGTACAATCCCCATTTTCTGGCTGAGGAAACTGGGAGGTCAAGTCAGTTGCCTAAGGTCACACAGCGGGTAATTGGGGATTGGGAAGTACAAACCAGAGAGAGTAGGCCCTCAGAGGCTGGCCGGGCCAAGGTGCCGGGGGGAGCAAGGCTGATTGGCGCCGGGAATAGGAAAGCATCGAGAAGGAAATTATGTCAGTCACAGAAAGAGAAACCCACTGAAACAACAGAGCAACACTGAAGTCCACAAAGCACCCAGAAAACAAAAATTCGTTCTCAAGACTTTTGTTCCTTAACTACACATTCGCGTTTGTTCCTCACAACCTTTGCTAAATTATATCAACTGCCTTCCAAACAACAAAAATGTTAGAAGAAAGGACTGAAATGCCCTAAGGGGGTGGAAAAATGGAGGCAAGAAGGGGCGCATCATTAACCGGCCACAGAAAGACACTCTGAAAGTTCTAATTATTGGAGTCTGGGAATAGGCAACAATGGCCCCACAACCAGGGCGGCTGCTCCCGCAGGCCAGAGCCTGGGCGGCGCCCCGTGCATGTCAATGACACAGCCGCATGTGCCAGTGGGGACAGTGCATTGAAAGAGCTGCGGTGATGCGGAGCAGGGGAGGAAGAGAGAGGGCACAGCTCCCGATGTGTTTACCTCCTCTGCTGATGGGATATTGACTTTTCCCACCAGGTTGGTTAGAAAGGGGACTATTTATAGTGCCACACAGCAGAGTTAGAATGACAACCAGCATCACTTGGTGCTCTTCTTCATAAAAGACAACTGTGATCACCGGCATCTGCCACAGCCAGTCAATACGGACAAGGCACCATTCCATGCCAGTGTGAGATGCAGATAAAAGCTCCCACTTGCTTCCCCAATGAGAGTGTAATCAATAATGTATGGAAGGTCTTCTAGGAAGCCACTGCATGAGCTGTCGCAGGCCACAGGGCGTGGAGCTGAGGGGGAAAGGGCTCACCCCTTCTTCATGGTTTTTCTCTGCCCACTTGAGGCCCTTAGGCCACCCACATTAGGCTTCACATTGAAACTGTCACCCCGTTTCCTTTAATGCTCCACCCACTACTTTAGAACTCAAGGGTTTAAAATACTGCTGTTAAATGGTGGAAACCAGTAAATGTAGCCAGTAAAACCCCATTCCTTCTACCTGCTCTGGTTTGGGGAGTCGGTAAAGCAGCCATGGCCATAGGCCCTGCAGGCCAGCTGAGGGTAACTGTTAAAAGATTCCAAGAGGCCATAAGGCAAGAGGCCTAGAAGATTTGCAGCCATCCCGGCCCGGTGGCTGCCCCTGTCTCAACTAGCAGCACACACACACACACACACACAATCCAAACTTCACAGAGACAGGGAAAGGAAAGGCTCTTCCTACAAACACGCACATCAGCAAAATATACTCTCGTGGACTGCAGTATCACCGGAAGGCATTCACCTTAATACACCTGCAACGCGAATCCACTTGTCCTGGGAATCTCATTTGAGGACATGTATCGACTGCTTACTTACTCTGGTCACATGGATGCCTTAGGGTTATATGCTAATGACCAACAATATCCTGTCCCCAACCGATAGGAAGACAATGAAAAACAAGTCAGCCTAGATATTAATTACTCACCCAATGTTTCATCAGAAAATAAAATGAGCTGCTCATTTAAAAGTTGGTTTCTACTGATTACAATCTAAAACCTGAAAATATGCAAGTTACAGTATTTTCTACAGGAAATGAAGTAGGTCATCACCTGCAGGTTGAACTTGTCTTAAATATTGTATTTGAAAGTCAACTGATCAAATAAAACGTTAGAAGTATTTGAAACAAAAGAGTATATCCTCTCATCTGAGGAAACCATCTCTACTTTGGATATTTTGTCCGCGTCAGCAAAACAAAAATCTCTTTTAAGCTTCACGCTTTGGAAAACCCTTTCTGGACTTAAAGAAACACACTGAAATACAAACCAGGGGGCAAAGACATTTTAACATTGCCTACCGGTTATTTTATTTTAATTAAGGCAGGCTTAGGCACACAGGCAGCAGCCGTCTCTGTTCTGAATATCTGTTTCATTTATTTCCGTGCAAAGGTATCAAACAACAGTCAGTTATAATTGATTCTGTCAGGTGTTATACAGTCAGTCATAATTGTCTCTGTGTAGAGGTGTGTCAATTTACTATATTTGAATTAAATATTCTGTCAATTATGAAATCAGGTAATAATTTCAGTCAGTTTTTTAATTGCATGGCTTCCCACCATACAGTTCTCAGCTTTCCCACCTTTTCTAATCTGTAGCCTCCCTCCCTCAATGCAACACGAGCTCTGTCTAAGGGGTAGAATGCAGGAAGCTTTAGGAATTTGGGGGGAAAAAAACCTTCTTTATGGTTTAAAACCATTTGGCCTATATAGAGAGCTGTCAGAGCCTCTGGCCTGGCTGTCTTTCTCCTAAGCATCAATCAATAACCCCGTCTGGGCTATGCACAGTACCCGAAAGACCTCAAGTGACATCGATGTTTCAAAGACAAGCACATACAGGGCCCCAAATCAAATGACAAGTAGATAAACATTTTTCAACCGAAAGAACTAAAAAACACCATCTTCCATTCAATTCCTATTTAGAAGAACTTTACAAGGCACAGTGCCAGGCACACACAGCATGCGATGCATTTATCGACTAGCCAACCGCCTAGAGGACCATTCTTTGCCTGTTAAATCCCATCTTGGATGCTAAAGTATATCTAAGGCTGAAGAGTCTCTCTGTTACTCCACTATCCAGTTCCATTCCTACTTTTAAATAATTACGTTCAGTTTTCTTGTTCTCTTTTTTGTTGATACCAAAATACAGCCTTCAAACAGAATAAAATATCCATGGTTTAGCTCAAGTGCTCTATAGGCTGAGCTGACAAGCATTTAGAAGTGAGATTAGAATTCTCTCCCCCATTGGTCTGGTTCATGTTCAATAAACACAGGCTTCCTGCAGCCTGGCGGGGCCGAACAGTGACCCTTCATGCTCCCAGCGAATGGAGGTGCTGCAGGGCCCCACCGCCAGGAAGGGCTGGTCACTGGAAGTTGGGAAAGAGCAAGGGGTGATGGGAGAAGGGCGGAGACAGGGCAAGCCAATGTGAAGAATGCCGTGTCTAGAGTGAAAAATAGAAGGGGAAGCGGTGCTCCTTACCTTATTTCACTGGAGAAAGAGTCACCTTGGAAGAGATAAAAAAAATGTCCTTTCAACTGGATGAAGTGATTCTATCGGGGTTGGGTTTGGGGTGTTTGTATTTGTCATGTCGGAAGAAAATTGCCCGTGCAGCCCCCTTGCTGAGGTTATAAAAAGTACTGTCAACCACACTGGACAGAATTTTGGAGGGGGGGTGCAGAGAGGGGAAAAAAACACATTGTGCAGGATCATTAAGCACTGTTGTATAAATAAAGTTAGAAGATCAAACGGAAGAGGGGACTCGGGTTAAATGCTGGAAGACAAGCTTAAATAAAGTTCTAAGAAAAAAGCAAGGCACGCTGTAATTCCAAGAACCTATTACTTCAGACAATTTACTTCAAAAAATAAAATCAGAATGGTAAATGATTACCCAAAAGCAATCATGTCATCATCACTGAGAGATGGAATAAAATAATTTTTTGTGAAGTGGCTGAATGAGAGCAACTTAAAAGCCACGGAGCCTGTCAGAAGCACATTATTTCTTTTTACACCCCGTTTCCCAATTCATCTCAGTGCTGCTGACTAACCTCGGCTCCCAGCAGGTGGAGCATTTAAAATAAATAGCATTTCCTACAAAACGCGCTCCAACTGCCCCATGACAGACGCTTCCAATTCCCGGCCAGCCACTGGATCAGCTTCAGCGGTATCTAACAAGGTGTAAATACAATAACAAGCATGTAATTAAGTGAGCATGATGAAGTTAATGGAGATAATTCATTCCATTTTGGGCTTATGAATATTCTATTAGATGTTATCAGGCAGCTGGAATAGCTGTTAATTTAATCATCATTCAGACCAGCAAAATGTTCTTTGTGCGAGCATAATTGCAGAGAATGAATAATTGATTTGACAATTGTACCAGTGGATTTCAAACAGTTCTGTGCGCTCTCAGAGCAGGAAGGGAGGAGAAGTGGAATACTCAAAGCACTGAAGAGGTGGCAGAGAAGCCAGCCTGTAAATTGAACATTATCAGGACACAGATAAAGGACAATTTTTATTTTATCAATGCAACACAATTACATTACAGTGCGCTAGTAATCATTCTGCCCACACTTTAAAAAGGGAAATAAATTACTCTTCATGGGAAAGGACAAAAAGAAATATCAAAACCATTTAGGATCCATTGATATTGGATATTTAATTTTTTTGCATTACATTTTATTATAGGAAATATCAAGCTGTGTTTGAAATTGCTGGCACATTTAACTCCGTTACCTGCAATCAGGTACACAGATTGTATTTTACGCGTATCTGTATTCCAGCATGTTCTATAAATTACAATGACTTTATTGCAATTTTTTAAAACTACCCTAATGTTTAAAAAGGGCCATTACTGTGGTATACAAGAGCGTTGTACACTTTACCAGACCTCAGTTCTGGATGCATTGAGCAAAAGTTTATTCTCCAAATGGTTCTATGATACTGCACCTGCGCAGAAAAGTAGCAACAAAACGTTGATGTTCAAGCGCAGGTCGCCATGTGAAACTAAGTTTTATGAAGGATAAACTCTACCAAAGGCCTAGGGTTGTAAGTCACTGCCCCAGTGGAAAACATGTGACTCCCCCCACCAGGCCCCCGGGATGGCTACAGCTGCAATTTGCCAACATCCTTCATTGCACTCTATTCCACAAGCGTGTAATTTAATCAAAGCCAATTGGATAGATAGCAAGCACAGTGGAATTTGATGTGAGCGCTATTTTATAATACCCATGAAGTCATGAGAAAATGGAAATATTCTAAATACCTTAATGTCTAATCAATGTTCAGTGACAGACAAGAACCGCGAAGACTGACCCCAGGGCAGCAGGGCTCAAAGCGGGGGTTGGCAGGTGGGAAAGCAGAATCACCTGGGAAGTTTGTCTTTCAAAATAGTCGTTTGATTTTCACCACCCAACTCCATTCTCATAGGTTTTTGTGGGGCAAACGGGAGGGGGGAGAAATGTGTGTGTGTGTGCTCACTTTTTATTTTTATTTACTTTTCAGAAGATTTAGTTTTAGAGAGGGGGAAGGGAGGGAGAAAGAGAGAGAGAGACACTGATGTGAGAGAAAAACATCGGCCGGTTGCCTCTGGTATGCACCCTGACTAGGGACCCAACCTACAACTCAGGCGTGCACTGACCGGGGATCGAACCTGTGACCTTTCCCTTTGCGGGACAACGCCCAACCTACTCAGCCACACTGGACAGGGCTGTTTGCTTGCTTTTAAAGCATTCCCAGATTCTGATAAGTTTACACCTCCCCCAACAAGGACCAGAACTATAAAACTTACAGGTATGTCCAATTTCATTGATGTCACAGCCTTGTAGCATCAAAAAAACATTTCCCACCAATACCATTCATCCCGAAGACTCCTGTTGTTCAGCCCTGACCCATGTAGTTCAGTTGGTTGGGCATCATCACAAAAATCGCCATTTTGATTCCCAGTCTGAGCACATGACTGGGTTGCCGGCCAGGTCCCTGGCTGGGGGGGTGTGAGAGGCAACGGGTTGATGTTTCTCTCACATCAAATGTTTCTCTCCCTGTCTTTCTCCCTCCCTTCCCCTCTCACTAAGAATAAATAAACTATTTAAAAGAGAAACACTCTAGTTGTTCAAAGGTTTGTGCCTGCCAACAATATCCAAGAAGTATACACAATTGCTTTACTGTTCACATACCATTTCTAATCTTGGTGTTTAATTATCTTAATCTCTATTTATACAGTTTCTAAACCTGGGTACATTAAAAAATTCAGACTGACTAATATGCTATTTGGTGACATGCACTACCCATGGGATCTGGAAATCATTTACCCTGGAGTTAGCAGGGTGTGGGTGTGGGTGTGGGCATGGGTGTGGGCCAACACACTCCTGAGGAGGAGGAGCAGACAGGGGAGGGAAAGAAAGTGTATCTGTATTAAGAGCAGTCACTATAGATGGGGAGTTGGCATTGGCTTCAGAATCAGAAATTCTGGACTCATTTTCTGGGCTCTTATCTTTGAATGTCAAGCCCCTGCTTATTTCCCTTCACTTTTTAAAATTTATTTTTATTTTTATTTTAGAGAGAGGAAGAGAAACCTCGATGTGAGGAACACTAACTGGTTGCCTTTCCATACGTGCCCCAACCTTGGGATCGAACCCACAACCCAGGCATGTGTCCAGACCAGGACGGCACCCAACCAACTGAGCCACACTGGCCAGAGCTATTTTCCTTCACTTTTTAATGAATGAGTAGGCTGAAGGGTTAGTGTGCCTAGGCAGTCTCTGGGATCAAATTAATGCTCAACAAATGTTAGTTATTGACAATGATGGCAATAAACAGGTGGTAAAAGCTATGGTCCACTGTTAATGGTCATTTTTCAAAGGCGGGAAAAGAAAAAGCCCTCAGGGTATAGCAAATCTGCATAACCACACGCCAGTCTGGGTCAAAGGCTGTGTCACCAGCAAAGCTCTTGTCCTCTTCAGGTTACATGCAAAAGAACATGGGCCTTGCTGTGGTTGCTACTTAATCCTGTGGGTATCTTCCTTTCTCATCAGCCTCCTGTTCTCACAGCCCATGCCACTAGGTAGAGGAGAGTTCAGATCTACGTAAATGGTTGGAACTATGGTTGGGCCATATGCGGACATCTTAGACACTGCCTGTCGGGAGGGGCCACTGCTCTGGGTAAATGGTGGGAACACAGGAAAATAGGAATAAATATATGTATTACAAAACGCTCACCGACTTGGTGCGGGATGCCTGAGAGATGGGGGAAGATCTAAGGCCTTAAGAAGCCTGAGAGAAAACAGAAAGAGGAAGTCAAAGGTGTATTTTTAAATGACTGCTTACCAGCAAACTCATTATCCAAGAATATATGAAGGCAAATTCTGTACCAGGTACATTTTTTGGCTGCTCTGGAATTAATGTTTATGGAAAATGGATATGGTTTTGGATTTCTGACTCATCAGATACAAACTAAATATTAAAGCAATCCAGCTGCTTAGAAAACCAACCATGGAGCCCGAAATACCAGTGTTTTCAGGATATCAGGCTTAGCAACCTTTACCTTCTTGAATTCTATGAACTGATACGCTGCACTCTCTCTGGGATGAGTTCTTCCATTAAGCTAATGTGATTTTGTCTCTTGGAAACATAGAGATTGTGGTGTATTCCTTTCCAGGATGTATCAGTGATGCTCTTAAGTAGGATGCTCATCAGAAACCTTGAAACCTTAACTGGTTGATCATCAAGATGGCCACCGCCCCTCTTCACAAACTCTTCTACTTGATCAAAGACTCCAGGGTCTTCCAGGGGAGGTAACAAGCGGCAGCACCCCACGCTAGTTAGCTGTTTTAATACTGGCACCCCTCCTCCACTGTAACTAACAGCAAGGCTCGAGGGGAACGGACTGTCCTAAGGAAGGAACCTGTTCTTACAGAAATGCTGGAGGCTTCTGTGAGACAAGGTGGCCTAAGTTAAGCCACTAATATATACAAGCTGAATGGAATTTAAATTCCCTCTATAAAACTGGGCAAGTATTTGGAAAGGTTGACCTAAACACGACTGAAGAAGGCTTTCTGTCGAAACAGATGGTCCCTTTAGCTTCTTCCTTACAAGGATGGCCAAGCACTGATCATACTGGCTGACTGCCAAATGGGGGGTTATTTACTGGAAGCAGTAAAGAAATAGTTGGCGGTATTTTACACCTTTCATTATTACAGCAAGGGTTAGCAAACTATGGCCTGAAGGCCAAATCCAAGTTGCCACTTGTTTTCTTGGAACACAGCCATGCCCATTCGTTTATTGTCTGCGCTCAGTCACGATAGTGAAGGTGAGTATCTGTAATGGAGATGGTCTGGTTCTCAAAGCTGAAAATATTTACTATCTGACCCTTTACAATTTTCTTTTTTTAGAAAAAAGATTTTATTTATTTATTCTTAGAGAGGGGGAAGGGAGGGATAAGCAGAGGGAGAGAAACATGAATGTGTGGTTGCCTCTCACGCACCCCCAAGTGGGGACCTGGCCCGCCACCCAGGCACGTGCCCTGACTGGGAATTGAACCGGTGACTCTTTGGTTTGCAGGCTGGTGCTCAATCCACTGAGCCACACCAGCCAGGGCAATATCTGACCCTTTATAGAGAAAAAAAAAATCTGCCAATTCCTGATATAATAAAGAGGGGTGAGAACATACACATTCTATTACTTCAGCCTAACAACAATCCCATGAGTTAAACACAAGAGATGCTACGACCATGAGGAAACGGGACCAGAAGGCTTTTTTGCAAGGTCATACGTCTTTCCTCCAGGGGTGTCCAACCTTCTGGCATCTCTGGGCCACATTGGAAGAAGAGTTGTCTTAGGCCACACATTAAATATATTGTGACACATAATGACAACCAAATCTCATCATATTTTAAGTAAATTTACGATTTTGTGTTGGGCCGCAGGTTGGACACCCCGACTGTGGAGAGGGACACCCCGAGAAACCCTTATTCTCCTACTCCCCAGTCCGCACAATTTAGCTTTAAAAATGCACAAGTCCTCTTTGGCGCTCTTTTATAATATTTTCCATCTGTGGCCCAGGCAATTGAAAGTCTTTCGAGTTTTAGCCAATGTTGACTCAGGACGCTAGAATGGACATGTTCATTTTCCCCCCATGTCAAATGTTGATTCTAGGGTCTGTAAGGCAAAACATATGTGTTCAAATGCATCCCAATAAAATCCTGAATCCTTATTTCAGTTCCTGCTTTGGCTTTTCTTGGATGAAAGACAAATGATATTGAAGTGGAAAAGATGGCATAAGCACATTGGGAAATGTTCCATTGACCATTCTAGACTCTTCTCAAATAAATGCACAAAACCCTTGTGGTAAAACTTAAGAAAATCGTTTCTGTCTGCTACTTTTAAAAAATGGCCTCCATCAAGGTATTCTTTTGAGAGAATCTGTTAGTAGCTAGGAAAACTCACCCCCTCTATGTCTCTAAGTTTAACATGCACATTTTTAGCTGCCAAGAAAGAACGTTCTGCATTTTTACTATCATAATCCTCAATGTATACTTTTTAATGCTGAGTCCAAAGCTAATTACAAAACGGGTCTTATTGATTTGCAAATTGTTGCTATCCATTTAAAGCTAAGTCACATTTACAACTCAATGATTAAAAGGGAAAGCGGTGTGTTTTTTACATGGTACAGTACTTGATTAAGTCACCGAATTCTCTGAAGCCTCTGACCTCGGTAAGCAGTCTCCCGGCCCTCATTTCCTTCACTTTGCAGATGAAAGCAGGGAGTTGGGGGTGGGGGACAGGCAGGTAGTGGAAGATAAGACAGAATCACAGAATGCTCAAACCACAATTCCACAGGAAAAGCAAATGGTGCTGAGGGAGCTCTAGCTGCTCTCATGTATGCATCCCTCCACGGAAGGCAGTCTCCTTCCCGTATTAAGACAAGACCACTCACAGTTTCACACTGGACAGCATGCAACGGATTCATCTAGACGGCACTCGGGAGTGGGCTGTTTATGAATATTGACTGTATCATTATCAGAGCCTCTCTCTCTTCATACTTGTTTTAGAAACTGAAAGAAAATATGGCTCTGAAATGTGCTTGAATATAAGCCCAGGAAACCAATGTGATACCTGGGAGAGAACTCTGGAAAACCGTAAGGCTGAGAGGACTTTGGAGTTAATAAATACTGACTGGTGGGGCACTAATCAATCAATCCTCGTCTCTACCACCACATGGCCATATGCCTCATGAGCAAATAACCACTACGATTCCGTGAACCCACAGGAGAAGCATTTATTATTAACTCGTTCAACAAATATTTACTGGGTGCCTACTAGGTGCCAGATACTGTTCTAAGTTCTGGGGATACAGGAATGAACAAGACAGACGAAAATGCCTGCCTTTATAAGGTTTGGAGTCTGATGACAGAATAGATATGATCAACATAAGGAGAAAAATCCATTAGAGATAAAGATAAACATTCTTTAGAAAAAAGGCAGTGCAGAAATCTGAGTTCTTTTTATTATTACTGCAGTGCATCTAACAGATCACAATTCAATTATTTTGAGCACAGATTGTAGGTTATTTATGTAATTTTTAAAGTCTAAAATTCTGAGGAAATGGAGCAGGCTTGAAGTATAGTGTTACCGCTGACCTCAAAATAGCGTATCTGTTGGCCTTGAATTTAAAAATGTGGCTCACTCCAAAATACATCAAATGCAACACATACAGCTGCCATCTGTCCTATAGTCATAGTAGGAGTCCCTTTCATTCACAAGAAAAGCCAGTGGAGGGGGGAAGGGCCTTGAGATGGAGAGAGGATAAATTCCATTTGCGCTATTAAAAAAAAGTAGAACAGTGAACCCAGCAGTTGAGAAGTGAAGATAAAAAGAAGAAAACAGTAATCTTGCTATAGAAACCACAGAATTATGTTCTTGCTCTTCCCCCACTTTTTTTTTTTTTTGCTTTCACATTGTACAAACTCTAGCACCCTGAACAACTCACTCTCCTGCTATTTCCAGCACTTTAAAGAAACTTTTCAACATTTCTGTTTGACACATTTTTCAACAGGGAGGTTTAGACAATAAGTAAACAGGTAGTGAAAGGCTATTTAGAGAGCTGGTCAGTGACAGTAATAATAAAGGGAAAAAGCCCCACCAGAGCAGAACATCTATCCTATGTGTAGCAGCCACAGACAGCACATGACCTCTGACAAACAGTTTTCAGAGTAATTTTAATGCTACTCTGGATTTAACTTGACTAACTGGTAGCAATTGAGCACATCTTTTTTTCCCCTTTTTTTTTTGTGGCAGCAGTTATCTAAAATGCTACAATAACAGCATCAAAAGTAGAACGGTGGAAGATTGGTTTTCCATTGTGCTGCTGAACTGGCATAATGCCCACTTTAAAAGCAATTCGCTGCTCATCACTGAAATCTGGCAGACACGACACTAAATGCCTTGAGAGAGAGAGAGAGAGAAAAAAAAAAAAAGGGACTTGAGAAGGGGAAACCCACTCCAACCACCACGCAAAGAGGGGAAAAAAGAACGCCACAGATGATGAATCTGGGTAAGAAGAGAAAATTGACTAATAAAAAGTTTAGCGTTGCCTGCAGACTCCAACAGGCTGTACTTAATTTGTTAGAAGATTTTGTCTACAGGTCTGTATTAGTAATAGCAGAACAAAACAAAAGCAAAATATATATTTATGTCTGTCTATTGTTCTGATGAAGCAAAAACCTAGTGAGTTCCGTCAATCATTTGTCAAACATGTCTTCCCCGTTTTATTTACCACCAAATATAATGAGTAAATATGTGATAATAAAACTCTTCTTTTTACATGGACATGTACAATTTTTCCTCCTGCTAAATACAGGTAATGATTTAGGAAGCTTTCAAAATGTCTTTTTACTGTCAATAAAACTAATTCTATTCCCATTTTCCCATGGGGGAAAAAAAAAGCTTTACAAACGAAAATTCAAATTAAAATTCTGATTATAGTGTAGTGTGACAACACCTGTATTTATAATTTTACTGTCAGCTAGCTTGTAGTGTTTAACAATAGCTCGAAGTAGAAAAATAATTGGAATTTGTCGGTAACATGCCAGATGACGGCACTGGGAGCTTTGCTACACTGCAGCAAATTTGGTTTGATGGCAAAATACCCTCACCGAGGTTTCTACAGATCAAAGGTTATCGGGGCTGGAGAGAGGCCGGTCCCCCAGGAATGGGCCTTCTTCCTGAATTTGGAATCCAGAATTTGCATCCAGTAAGTGAAGACTGCTATGACCCGGAAGTGTGCTCCTGGCCCCTCATCTCCCCTGAAGCCATGCAAACGGTGCCAACACAATCTAGTTTCTAGAGTGACTCAAGGACAACAAAGATCAGATAAGTAAACCTCGATAAGGAAACCCTGTTGTTTCTAAATTAGACGGATGACTTCATGTAGCTTTGAACTTGGCAGAAGCGGGTGGGATGATGGGGGATCCATCAGGTGACAAGAAGCACACTTGGGGACTAACTGAAAAGCACCCAGGTGGAACAGGAAAAGACCCTGGTAACTGCTAAGGAAAAGCTCGCTTTCCATTTCTCAAAGGCTGCACAGCCAGGAGCGTTAGAGATGTTTATTGTACTCGCTCATCTTCAATTACCACAGATAAATAATATAGGTACCCACACAGATGCCTAAGACTTGCTATTTATCAAAAGCTTAAGAGAGAACTTATACATCCCACTTACACTTTTCCTGAAGCGATATGGAGAAAAAAAAATTATTTAAAGCAGTGTTCTGCTGTCAACTTGGATCTTTCAAAACTCATAAACACATGCTAATCTCCACACACAACTTGCCTCACTCTAATCTACAAGTGAAAAGCCCATCTTTTTCATTATCTTAAAGATGAAAAAAAAGCCACATACAAAAGAAAAACAGAATGACAGTGATGTTTTAGTTTACACTAGATATGGCAACACACACAAACTGTCAAAACTATGGAATGAAAAAAGCTGTTATCAAGCAACTGTCAAGAGAGTCCTCTGAGATTTGGAAATCTTGTGTTTATTGTAACTACTGCACATTACACAAAGAAAGAAACATCCCTCTCCTTGCTCTTGCTGCTAAATATCATGCAAGAGAACACAGGCTTCTCCCTCAGTATTTAGATTAATTTTTTCCCTTGTGTGTAATTCTGTGCTTGACAGAGCTGCGCCCCTCCTCCCAGCTTTTCCACAACATGGCCAAAGTTCAGAGAGAAACTTGAGGTTACATCAAACATTATTTCATTTCGAAAGCCATCACCGCCTCATTTCAAGTTGTTAACTGGTTGTCTATCTCTAAGAGTGGAATCTGTTAACATCAAAATGCATAGTCTTCACCTGAATGATTTTCCTGACTTAGTTCTGCAAAGAGAAACACATAGTTGAAAAGGCACCGACACTTACCATAACATGATTTTAATTCATGACTCTCTCTCTCTTTTTCCATCTCCCTATTAATGCACAAACAGAATAAACCCAAATCCCTAAAGGAAAATGACTGTCTTATAAGGGGGAGACAGGGGAAAATATAGGGTCCAAATCTCTTCCACAGTGCATGGATTTTGCAGGTCACTCCCCGATCCCCAACCTAAGGGGCAAAATTTCCCTTGTAATCTAACCTGAGTCGGTACATTTTACTGTATTTGCTAAGATGGCCTTTCCACTTAAACACAGCGGCTGCATCACTCCGTCTAACTTGGAATTCGTGCTCCGAGGCTCCACTGCTGAGCGCCGCAGATGCCCCTTGAATCTAAGTGAAAGCCTTCTTCAGGTGTTTCCACTTGGATTTTTCATGTTTCCTTTAAATGCAAAATACTCACTTTCTGGCATTTCTCAGGATGGAGACAAACTGGACAGCAGAACCCTTACTATGAGTGTAACTGCCTGGTTTCAGATGAACCGTGGGTCAAATCAAATCACAAAATACACCAATGTGGAAAAAATGTTAGCAATGCATGGGCTGACATATAGAACACTAGTCTTAACTCTTGGCCAAAGAGATGGCACTGAATTTACTGTACATCTTGCTGGCATCTTTTCCTGTGTGGAGAGCTAATGAGAATACGGGCACACCACTGATGGATGCGTGGGCCACCTCAGTGATGTCGAAAGCAAGGCAATTTGTCTGAAGTGGATCCTGTCTCTAAATAGGTAATGGTCACCCAATGCTTAGAACATACTTATTTTAGGTTTCAGTGACCTGGTATGACTCAATCAGCAACAGAATAGGTCAAATTTTAACCTGAGGTACACTGTCATGTCAGTTTCCTAAAAATGAAGATGCCTGTCTAGCAAAGAACATCTAAATTCCTCTAAATCCCCCCTTTTTTTTGGTTACATAAATTAACCCATTTATTATTGGCTAGCAATGTTTCAAATTGTGGAACTCCTACTGGTCTTTCAACTCCTTCAGTCTTCTGATGGCAGACTTGCCTGTGACAGCAGAAGTGGGGCTGTGGGTCCAGCCACCACCAGCAGCCGTTTTAACGCAGGAGCCACAGAGTCAGATCCCCACCGTTCGCCTCTTCATTGGTTTTGCCACAGAAGAAGCAAGTGTATTTGGCGTGCTGGCTGATCTCAATTTTCTTCCTCATTTTCCTGAGGCAGGCGCCATAACGGGTGCCGTATTTACCAATGATTCCGACTTTCTTGGTGCGTTTAGCCATTGTGCTGCAAAGGAGGTCGGACCCCAAGAGCTCTAAAGCTCTTATATAATCTTTTATGATTTTAAAGTAGCCCTCAATTATTAATAAAGAGAAGAAAAGAAATATTGACATGTTTTATCACTTGGATTCTCTCATACTACTTTAGGGTAAGTGGCCAATTTACATTCTTTTTATGCAATGAAAATCAAGTTTTATTCTATTATCTTAATACCAACCAGTTCTCTGTTCATGAAAATTTGAGACAAACAGTTAAAAAAATTTGACCTGGCTGGTGTGGCTCAGTAGATGGAGCGTGGGCCAGCGAACCCAATGGTGGCTGATTCGATTCCCAGTCAGGGCACATGCCTGGGTTACGGGCCAGGTCCCCAGTAGGGGGCACGTGAGAGGTAACCACACATTGATGTTTCTCTCCCTCTGCTTCTCCCTCCCTTCCCCTCTCTCTAAAAATAAATAAATAAAATCTTTTAAAAAAAATTTCCCCCTTAGTCTAATGACAGTTTGTCAAGTTTTATGCAGAAAAAGGAGCTAACTTGATGAAGTTATGACAACTGGTCCACTGAGTAAGTTTGGGGACATCACTTTTAATTATTCACACAATTTACAAACCATTATCACTGTGCACAAACCATTATCATTGTAAACAAAGCAGTTAAGTTTAAAATGTGCTCTTGAGGTAGACTGTTTGGGTTTGAATCCTCAATCTGCCATCAACTTGCTTTGTTACCCTGAACAGGTTTCTTGACCTCTGTGTACCACCATTTCCTCATCTGTCTGTAGGGATAATAATAGCACCTACTTCATAAGGTTGTCGTGGGAACAAAATAAAACACGAAACATGCTTACTGTAGTGTCTGAAACATGCTTAGTGATCAGTAAATGTTAACTATTTTATTACTATTCACATACTTAGTACTATTATATAGTTTGAATCGTAGGGATTATCTACAATCTACCCAAAAAGTAAAAAACCCCTCTATTTCCTATCATTTCACTTGGGTGGAAGAAGAGCTAATAAGACCACTGCAAATCTCCTGAATTCTGTATTTTAAGGCTTTTGGATTTCATGAAGGTACAAATAACAGTACAGATTTAAGTGGACATTTCTTTATTAATTTTTAGTTGATTATAGAGAGAGAGAGGAAAGGAGAGAGAGCAAGAGAGAAATACAGAGAGAGAAACACTGATTTGTTGTTCCACTTACACATTCATGGGTTGAGTCTTGCTCTGACCGGGGACTGAAACTACAACTTGGTATATCGGGACGATACTCTAATCAACTGACTGACCAGGCCAGGGCTCTTCCTTAATATTAATAAAGAAAAAAGAAGGAAATTTGCCTTACAAATACATATTTTTTGAATTCCTAGAACATAAATTTGGACAAAATTCAAAATGCACAAATAAATCTACAGTGCAAACCCTCAAATTTCTGGTTCAAGATGGCACACTAAATATATATATTTAGCTCTGTAAACTCCTAAATCTCCACTAAAATTATAGTGATGGATTTCTTAAAAGACATAATAAACTTCAAGGAAGAGGGTAATAGGAGTGGAGGTGCCAAAGGCAAAACCTAGAAAGCAGAGGATGAGGTCATTTACATAACAGATCTTAGGAGGCTGGATTCTAAACTGGGACTGGGGAGGGTTGAAAAGGAACCTGGTTTATCCCATAGAACTCCCAACGGGTCATGAATTGGTGCCTCAAGGTATCTCTGGAAGAACTGGTGAAGGGCATTCTTAGAAGATGGTTGAAGTATGTTTGAAGAACAGACCCCAGACCCCTACCTCCACTATGTAGGAAGGCTTATTCTCTGGTGTGGGTCTCCGAAATGAGGAGCACACCCTGCATTCTCATGTTGAGACCCCGAGTTGCCTTTCCCCCAGATACTGGCAGCCAGGCTGATCCCCACCCCCAACCCCAGGGAGGAGATTAGAAAAGTCTTCTGTGTGGAATCTGACCGGCCTCATGAGAAAATACTTCAAGTAACTGACAGATTACACCCATGAAATGGGAACTAGAGAAGGGTCTTAGAAATTAAAAGCATAATAGTAGAAAAAAAAATTAACTGGGAACAAAGAGGAGATAATCAAAGAAGAAATCCAAGAAAATTTCCCCAAACTCTCCACCAAATGGCCAACACCATGAATGAAAACTGCGCCCAGCCCTGGCTGGTGTTGCTCAGTGGATTGAGCACCAGCCTGCAAAAAAAGGATCACCAATTAGATTCCCAGGCAGGGCACATGCCTGGGTTACGGGCCAGGTCCCAAGCAGGGGGCACATGAGAGGCAACCACACATGGATGTTTCTCTCCCTCTCTTCTCCTCTCTCTAAAAATAAACAAACAAACAAATAAATAAAATCTTAAAAAAAAAGAAAAAAGACAACTGTGCCCAGACCAATGCACCATCATGAAGGCGTCCCTGATTGGGTGCAAAGGAGATCCTATACCTTTCTAAAAAGGGACAAGCAATTTAAGAAGGTCACATATAGAAAGGCTTGGGAATCACAAATGTTTCAAAAAAATGCAGTAGAACAATGTTTCCAAAATTATGAAGGAAACTGAGTTCCAGCTTATAATTGTGTCACTACGATTAGGTATGGGGGTGCATTAAGGACATTTCAAGGCAAGCAAGGTCTCAAAAACTTCACGTGCTATGGAAGCTACTGGAAGAGGTACCCTACCTCTCCCCTAAAGAGGAACACTAAACAAAGATATCGACTAGAGAACAGAAGGAGTTGGAAGTGAGTGACATGTGAGGGCAATAGCCAGATGAGGGTAAGAGGTGATCTCCAGGAGAACAGCTGTGCATCAGGCCATGAGATCCATCAGCCCAAATACCAAATCTGTTTGAACTGGGCTAAGTGCAGGTGTAGATAACCAGCAGCGGGGCTGGTATGTATATATAAATACTGGCTACTGACCTGCCAGAATCGTGCCATACGTGCCTTATGAGCATGGGGGGGGGGGGGTGAGCGGGGCGGGAGAGGTGCATATGTGCGGTGTGGGTGGCAGCAGGGCGCCAGATCCTCATCATCCACCGCAGGAAATGACTGGATAATGCAGTCTGTGTGTGTCACTTAGAGATTAGGAGGCAGATACTAGAAGAGCAGCAGAGCGAGTTACAAGCGGTTGTTTTGAGGTCTGGGGAATGGGAGCACTATGGGAAAGGGACTGCTCTCTGTAACCAGCCACACTGAACTTTTGATACTTGGACAATTTGGAAAACCTCGCTATCCTGTAACAAGTGGCAGGAAAACCTTGGCTCTGTCAAAGTGTTTGGGTAACTGAATTTGCAGAGAAGGCTGGAGGTTATTCCATGAATTACAGGAACTTGAAAAGGAAACCTTCCTAAAACATACTTCATGGATGCTGAACTCTTTCTTGAAAACTGAAGAGTATTTATTACGAACACTGTTGATTGTGAGGATCTGAAGTTGCGGCTGCCCATAGAGGTGGGCAAGAAACAGTGACGACAGTGGCACTGGCACTTGATTTCTTAGAACACTTTCTGATTTTGACTTGATTTTTGGCCTGATCCCTTCTCCAGAATGGCCTACCGATGCTTTTCTGTAACTTTCTACGGCAGAGCTTGAGGATTTTTGTACCAATGACCTGTTTGGCAGGCAGTTCACTAAAGCCACGCCACTGACACCTTCTTAGAATGTTTATAAATAGGTAAAATAAAACACCTAGGATTATAGAGGAAAGCAATTACACAGAAATGTTTATCAAAATATTTAAGAACAGCCCTGGTTAGTGTGGCTCAGTAAATTGAGTGCTGGTTTGTGAACTGAAAGGTCGCCGGTTCAATTCCCAGTCAGGGTACATGCCTGGGTTGCAGGCTGGGTCCCCAGTTAGGGGTGTGCAAGAGGCCACTGATAAGATGTTTCTCTCACACATGGATGTTTCTCTCCCTCTCCCTCCGTCCCTTCCCCTCTCTCTAAAAACAAATAAATAAAATCTTTTTAAAAATATTTAAGAACATATCTGTGGTATAGTAGTACATGTACTTTCTTATTAAAGCAATAAATGACAAGATCCAACATCCAGCGCTGTAGAGACTTTGATTTCAAAGCAATGATGAGTATGTATAAATAATAGTTTAGATACCTGCAAAAAGTGTGATGTGACCCGAAAACATCGCTGCCTTGCACTGGTGACAAAGTCATAGCTACCAGTACTAGGAGTCTGAGGCCTCCACCCACAACTGAGGGAGTGCTAAATGCCAGTTAGCGACTAGTGAAAATCAAGAGGTAACCTTTTTCCCATATGGGTTTGCAGACCCCTAGTTCTAGAGCAGCTATTCTTTAAGTGTGGGCCAGGGACACGTGAGGAGAGACCATCAAGGTCAAAACTTTTTACAAAATTATACTAAGACTTTATTTGTCTTTTTCACTCTCATTCTGAGTCTACAGCGGGGAATCCACAGGAGACATGACGTGTGATGCTGCCATGGGTTGAATACAGAAGCACATAGGCAAAATCAGCTTTCTTTCATTAAGCCAGACCTGAAAGAGACTGGCAAACATTTAAAACACTGCTCTTCTCAGAATTAAAAAAATATATACCATAGTTATTTTCATAAAATAGTTTTCTGTGTTAACATGTAGTGAGTTTATTACTGTTACTTTCAAATGACTTTTGGTCCTTTAATACTTTTTAAATTATTTATTTACTTATCTTTAGAGAGAGGGGAAGGGAAGGAGAAAGAGAGGGAGAGAAACATCAATGTGTGGTTACCTCTAGCACACCCCCTACTGGGGACCTGGCCTGCAATCCAGGCATGTGGCCTGAGTGGGAATTGAACCGGTGACCCTTTGGTTCACAGGCCCACACTCAGTTCACTGAGCTATACCAGCCAGGGCTGGTCCTTCAGTACTTCTTAGGCATGTAAAGGAGTCCCCAGACCAAAAGTCTATAAACCACCGTTCCACGGCCAGGCAACATAGCTGCCTTCTTACAAACTTAGTCACCCAAAGACTGAGGCCTGCTTTCCTTATGCCCAGAAAACCATCACTACATTCACTTCTCCTAGTGGCCTTTGACTTGACAAAATACTGTCTAGGCACAGGGGTGTCCAACTTGCGGCCTGCAGGCCACATGCAGACATGCAGCAGAGGACAGCTATGAATGCAGCCCAACACAAAATCATAAATTTACTTAAAATCTTTTTTTTTTTTTTGCTCATCAGTTTTCATTAGTGTTTGTGTATTGAATGTGTGGCCCAAGACAATTCTTCTTCCAGTGTGGCCCAGAGATGCCAAAAGGTTGGACACCCTTGGTAGGGTTTCCTCAGCACTTAATACAGTGGCCCAGACCTTCCCAACCAGCTCATATTCCCACAGCCATCTCACTAGCCCAAAGCTACGGTTTCTTAACCTACTGACATTGCGGGCCGCTAAGTCTGTGTTGTGGGGCTGTCCTGGGTGCACTATAGGATGCTCACCAGCATCCCTAGTCTCCGCCCACTAGGTGCAGTAGCAAACATCCAGATTTTGTCACATGTCCCCTAGGGGGACGAAACCACCCTGGTTTTGAACCACTGTCCAGAGTACACTTGCACAGGATAGCCATCCCTCTGTTAGACAGACTCGGTCTTCACAGCGCCAATAAATACCAGGACTCCTCCTCAGGTGAGAATTTTTCCTGTCATTCAATTGTTAAGTGACTTTTAAAAAAAATAAAGTACCCACTTACCTGGGTGGGTGGGAATTCAATGGAAAAGCAGCAAACCTGAGCAATGATGAATAGTGAGCTACCCAAGAGAATGTGGGCCTAGGAAAGAATTGTTCAAACACTGAGTTTATTATGACATCTCTGCTCTGAAAATGGTCCATCAATAGACGAGTGGATAAAAAACTGTGGTACATTACACACATTGGAATACTACTCGGCCATAGAAAAGAGTGAAATCTTACCAGTTGCAACGGCATGGATGGACCTAGAGGGTATTATGCTAAGGGAAATAAGTCTGAGACAGAAAGACAAATGCCATATGATTTTACGTACACGTGCAATCCAAAGAACAATATAAATGAACAAACAAAACAGAAAGAGATTTCATAGACACCGTGAACAGACTGATGGTTACCAGATGGAATGGGGGTTGGAGGGCTGGGTGAAAAAGGTGAAGGGATTGAGAAGTACAGATTGCCAATTACAGAATAATCACAGGGATATAAAGTATAGCATAGGAAATATAATATTGTAATAACTATGTATGGTGCTGGGGGTACTAGACTTATTGGGGGAGGAGGGGGGTAAAGCACTCAAGTTATATAAATGTTTAACCATTATGCTGTACACCTGAAACTAATATTGAATGTCAATTATAATTGGAAAATACACACACACATACATACATACATACATGCTTAGCATTTAAAAAAAGGGAAAGAACTGCTCTTCTATGAAGGCTCCCTCTCTACTATTCGATTATGGATCCTTAGAGAACAAGGATACTATCTTATTTGTCTCTTAGAACAACGACGGCCTGGCAGACAGACGTTCACTACATGTTTAATGGCAATGAACAGAGGGCACAGTTCAGTGAACTTAGAATCCAAGTGCCACATTGCTAGATGCTTGGAGAGGGAGAAATGCGGTTCACACAAAACAAACTTACCAAGAAAATGGATTCTTCTTATAGCAAATACTCAATTCGATAATATGTGAAATGTGGCACTTTTGCTAGTAATTTCATTTTTTATATAGTAAAATCCAGTTTATTTAGAATGGATGCAGGGAACCAGGTATTTGGTTACCTCAACATGATGATTGATGAAAAGGTAACAAAGGACTGTTGGCCACTTTTTAAACTGTTAATAGCATATGTAAATAGCAAAATTATGTTCTGTGCAGTCTCTTTCATGAGTCAGAGAGTATGCCGTCACTATGAACACCCACCAATGTAATAAATACAGAGGAAATTCCTGGTTAGAACTTTCTGACTGGTTGGATTTTTATATAAAATGAAATTACTAGTGCTAAGTCTAAATGCAGGACTTTGGAGTAATGGGGAAAGGACCTAAAAAACGGGAAAAAAATAAATGCAACAAGAGACACGTATTTAGCTGAAGTTGAAGTTCAAGTTGTTGAAGATTGTATTCTTCAGAGAGAAAAACGCTGGACACCGGCCAACTAGGGTGGAGCTTGGTGAAGAGGATCCTTGCCAAGCCACCCAAAACAGAGCCGCCGGTGTCCACATCACCAACACATTTCTTGAACAGAGTTGCTAATATCAGCCTTCCAGGGTGTGACTTTACATATTTGTATTTGTGCAGAAAGTAAGCTTGAGAATGAATGAATAGCAAAATCCAATTTCTTTATTTTTATTTTTCAGAGACGGGGGAAAGGGAGGGAGAAAGAGAGGGAAAGAAATAAAAATGTGTGGTTGCCTCTCACACGCCCCCTACTAGGGATCTGGCCCGCAGTCCAGGCATGTGCCCTGACTGGGAATCGAACCGGTAACCCTTTGATTCACAGGCCAGCGCTCAATCCACTGAGCCACACCAGCCAGGGCTGCAAAATCCAATTTCTTAATACTGCTGCCCCTCCAATGATCTACATACGAATCTCTATCCAGATATATATATGTAAAAAGATGCTGGAAGGATGCCCCCTGAACCACTGTTGTAATCCAAGGGAAGAAAGTGGGAGTGGATAGAGGATATACACTTCTCTACACTTTGGATCTTCTACCACAAAAATACATTCATGTAGCACTTGTAACTTAAAAAAAATTCAATGACTATCTATTCTTCTTAGATGAAAAAACAAAAGAAAGATATTCGGTGAAACTTCTTAAAGAGTCAGAGCACATCACCCACTGCTGCCTTGAATTCAACCTATTAAAGCTGCTCTTCATGAAAACAAAAATAAAAGAGGTTGCTCCACTAATGGTGACATTTAGAATAAAAAGAAAGGACCCACCTTTCTCATGTTCCGGCATACGAAAATTCAACGGCAAAATGTTATTAAATCAAGTTAGTATTATCACTAAAAAATATGCTCTATTTCCCATTATTTATGAAGCCCTATCCTTTTCTTTCTTACCAATTACATTCCCTATCATTTCCAAAATATACAAACTGTTTTCAATCAACAGATTTCTTTATTACAGCATACTGCATGCTTGTTACTGCCTCTTTTCTATATTGAATCCTTGATTGGACAAGCATTTTGAATTTAACACGGACTATGATTGCACATATCAAACAAATTAAAGCTGCCAATCTCTTTTTTGGAGACCATCCTTTCCACACACTACCACTGAGGAGCACGCTAAGTGTATCTGCTTCGGAAAAATGGGGCCGGAGTGAAGAAATGATTGCTGTCAGACTTTGCCATGTTATCTCGCTGCTCTTACATTTACTCTGATTATTGCTGTGCTGTTAAAATGTATTCTATAACGCTGATGTCCAAACCATCCAAGTAGCTTTTTTGACATAAAGCATTCTTCATAGGACTTAAAGGACTTGATAAGCCGGAGGGTGAAAAAGTACAACAGACTGGAGAGGAGGGTGAGAAGGCCCACTTGGAATTCTCCAATAAACTTGCTTTTGGAGGGCGGGGGTGACAGTGGCATTTTTCCGATCCCCCCCCCCGCCCCCTGTAGGACATGGGAATATATGATAGAGCAGCTGTCTGCTGAGGAACATGAAGAGATTTTCCATTAAGTGGTACTGGAAAGAAGCTATATTTTAATACTGGGCAAGGTTAGTCAAACTGAAATGTTTTTGAAAACTTGAAGAAAGATAAAATCCTGTGGTTAAAGTAGAGTTACTAGTTTTTCAAATGAGAACTGTCAGTACAACAATACGTGGAATAAATACAATAATACGAGGTCTGTCTGGAAAAAGTCCAGCCATTGTTAATATAACAAGAACGGTTTGCATGACATCGATGTAACCTGGCAGCCAAGGAGAGTGGACTGGAATGCGCATGCGTGAACAATGACCACTTCACTGTACTAGTCAGTGGGGGCAGTAGACACCACTGAGTGAGCATGTGTACTGTGTGGCTGTCGCACTAAAAAATGCGAGCAGAGCCATGAATCTGCATCAAATTTTGCATGAAGCTTGAACATTCCTCCGTGGAAACTATTGGGGATGATTCAGAAGGCCGCAGCTGTGGGCAGCTTCATCATGGCAACTCACCCGCTCATGCATCACGTCTTGTGAAAAGTTTTTTGGCGAAACATCAAATCACCCAGGTGACTCAGCCCCACTACAGCTCAGATTTGGCACCCTGTGACTTCTGGCTTTTCCCAAACTAAAATCACCTCTGAAAGGGAAGGAATTTCAGACTGTAATAAGATTCAGGGAAATACAACAGGGCAGCTGATGGCAACTAGGAGAACTGTGAGAGGTCCCAAGGTGCCTACTTTGAAGGGGACTGAGGTATCATTGTCCTGTGTACAATGTTTCCTGTATCTTGTATCTTCTTCAATAAATATCTCTTTTTCATAGTACATGGCTGGATATCTTCCAGACAGACCTTGTGTATTCTAGAACATTACTTAAATTGTGAAGACAGATGTCGGATAGACATTACTAAATATTGGGCTTTTGCCATCTTACAAGCTACATGAGATAGCTTCAGAAGCTTTCCTTATTTGAACTGTCACCTAGAGGTGAGAATATTGAGGAAAGGGGACTCTTTTCTGATACCTCTGTTTCTCCTACGTACCAGGGACTCTTAAGGAGAGAGTTCCAGATTTAACTTTGGAAACTATTTTAAAATTTGCAAAAAAGTACAAAGGAAAAAAGAAAATTTTCCTGGAACCAGTCTTCTTGCTATTTTTAATGAAGGGGTTTGGCTGGCAGCTCACCTTTCTTTCCCCTCAAAATTGTGAAAGTCAATGCACTAATTTCCACAATATAGTTAAACTTGCAAACTCAGCAAAAGAACCCGGCCTCCTAACTTGCCAAGGACGAGATGATAGGAGGTCAGGAGGCTGTATCAGTTTCATTTTGTTTCATTCACTCATTCATTCATTCATTCATTCATCAGTCATGAAGTGAGCACCCACCATCAGACATGGTGGGCTCAGTGCTTAGTGATACAAGGAGGAAAAAGATAGCAACCAGCCCGAGCCCCACAGATCTCACAGTTCAGTGGAAGGCAGGTGCATGGGAAGAAGCAGATGTGATTAAATCTCCCAACTGCTATATGAGGATGTAACAAGGCCAGAGGCAGGTTCCACAGGAGTCACATTTGAGCCGAGAAAGCATCAATAGAGCTGGAGGGAGAATCTGAAGAAAACTCAGTTTAAGGAAACATTGATCTTCCATTCACCAAGCTTGCCTCGGTATCAGCATATGAGAATGTTTTCCAATAATGAGTAGGCTTTTGGTTCATGCACTATTGTTGCATACAATTCCAGTACAAAGTGCTTCTGTACACTGATAGCAAAGTGTCTGATATCCAGGCAGATTGGTCGATGAGGGCACATACCCTCTATTGAGAATTTTAAGGACTTGAACGCTTCCTTCTCTAGAGCAACCTGATATGGAGGACACATTACCAGGTTAACTAGGTTCATTCAATTGTTCCCATTGATTCACTCGTGGCCTCATCGATGACTTTTGGGAGGCGGAGTGGAGGGCTAATTGATGCTTCCAACATACTAGCATAGCATTTAGAAGCAAAAAGGCCTGTTACCGCCCACATGGCAATCTCCCTGAGGCTCAGTACCTGCAATGAGTGAAACAGCAAGAATGCCTTGGAGAAGCAGCATCAGGAGTAAATTGAGATCTAATGCAGGCAAAGGGCCTGTGCTGTGTCTGGCACCGAGTCAGGACCTGGTTTAGGGCAGCCACAATGTTATGCTCTTTTACTGATGTATTAACTATCTAGGGTATTGAGACTTTAACCACAGCCTTTTCCCCTTGGAATCTTGGAGAACTACTCAGAATTATTCAAGGTTAACATGATGGAATAACATGTCTTTCAAAATGCACAATATTAATACCACCCATAAATTAAAGTTACAGGTTTCATAATAGCACACTGTGAAAACTTATTTGGTGTCAACTACCTAATTTCAACACCTCTTGTGTGCCTACTATGTGCAAGGCACTTAAGTTAAAATAAAACATACAAATGCCAGCATGACATTTTATATACTTCAAGAATTCTAGTATTTTATATACATATATAAAATACTAGAATTCTTGAAGTATTATACACTATACTATATATAGTATAGTGTGTGTATATATATAGTATATATACATATGCATATATAGTGTGTATATATAAAATACTAGAATTCTATAGTATATAGAATACTATATATATATACACACACACTATACTGTATATACATATATACACACATATGTGTATATATACTATATCTATATCTATATACATACACACATACACATAAACATATAAATATCAGAATTCAGGTAGAAATAGTTCTGTAGTTGTTATTAAAATACTTTTAATTTTGAGCCCTAATAACTATAAATGACTTTGTGAGCTTCCTGGGATGCTCAGATCTTTACATATAGTCAACTTATTCACAAGTATAAAGTGGTATGTAATACTTCCACCATAGGGGTAGGATTAATCATCACAAGACATTTAGCAGCTGAAGGTCTGTGAGCTGGTGTGGTGGATCTTCGGTAGGATACAGCTATAAGGATTGTTTTGTCTAGCTAATGGTGTTCAGATTTTTAAAAAATTTGAATGCCTTTGGGTAGGACATGCATTCCACAGTTCCCACCAATCAACACCTCCCTCCACCTGACACGCTGACATTTGACCCTTGAAAGGGGCTTGAGTTTACATCCGCTGCACTAGATCAGCCCAAACAGTAGCAGCACAAGTACAAACTCCTTCAAACATCAAATCTTTTAGGTTATGAGAGTTTCAGTGATTTGAAAATGAGTTGTATGTTGCCAAAAAAGACTGGCAGGGAGTTATTAGTTTGGGGTGTGTGTGTGTGGGGGGAATCAGATATAACTTATTTCTATCTAAATGGTTCCAGATAGGGTTTTGCTGGCCCAATACTTCAGCTTTCTATTCTTTTTAAGGAAATTTTGAAAAGGTTCTATGGACTCCTTATATGATTATGAATAAAGACTTCTATATTATTCAATGTTATAGACTTATTACTATATATCAAGTAAGGTACACATAAAGTCTCTTATTCAGCCTACATGCCAATTCTATGAAGACAGGCGTTACTGAAGCAGTACTAAGTTACTCCTGATTCTAAAACACCTCTGAGAAGTAAAGCAATCTGTTGGAGAGTTAACAGAGGCACAGCTACGGGGAGCCAGGTTTTCTGAGCCCCAAGCCTATGGGTTCTCTACCAGCTGTGACCCCTGGATGAGGGGTTTGGCAAGGACGAGACAAGGAGTCTTTTCAAAGGACCGCCTGCAAGCCTGTATGACTGGTCTGAACCAGGGTGGCTCTTCTTCCATCACCATGAATTGGAGTCAGAATTGGACACGCCATTTAGCTCCTTGGCATAATAGCACACTGCTGTTCTACTGAGGGTCAGCTAGGTGCAGGTTTTGTTATTTTATTTAGAGATAATCTTTTGAACTGAGTACCTCTCAACCTAAAATATTTCATAAAATATTTGTTATTAATCAAGCTTTTCTATTTGCATGTTTGGGGTTCAGTTTTTAATACAAAATGATTCTTTTAAATATACACAGATTCTACTATTCTTTAATGAAACACACAATTCAAGAACTAAGATGACTCTGGAAATTATTATTTTTTAATCTAAGAGGATAGGTTGGTTTTACGTGATTGAAGGGAGAGGAGAATAAATAAATAGGAATTGTTCTTATGTAGCGGGAAGATTTCATGAAGTTACCATACATATATTCAAAATGAAAACTAGTAATAGCACAGAAGTAAACACCTGTAGACTTTTAAAATAATTATATCCATCTTACAAGCCACATTACAAGTTTTGAACAGAGAACCTCTCCACATTAGTAATAAGCGCAAAGGCTGACCATACACGAACCTCTGCATTCATTTACAGCATGTTAAGCAAAGACACAGAATAGTGAAAGGTGGGACAGTATGGCCTCTTGAGTCCCACGGGCCTGGATTGAAGATCTGAATGGGCCACTTACCGGATAAGCTACTCAATCTACCCTAGCTTCAGTTTCCTCTTCTCTAATAAATATACTGTATTGTATATTTGAAAGTTGCTGAGAGAGTGGGTCTTAAACGTGCTCATCAGGAGGAAAAAAACCCTGCAACCACGTGAGGTGATGGGTATTAACAAAACTTACTGTGGTAATTATTTTTCAATATACACATATATTAAATCATTAATTTGTATACTTTAAACTTATGCAATGTTGTATATTAATTATATCTCACTAAATCTGGAAAAAAATCATAGTACAGACCTCGGAGTCCTGTTTTTGATAAGGCTAAATAAAATGTGCACAAAGCACTTGCTGTGATGCCTCGTGTATAGTAAATACTCAATAAAATATCAGCTATGATTATTACCTCTTCATTCCACACCTATTTATAATAAAGATTTGAGCTGTTCTGTAATCAAAAGGAATTTGCCCAAGTTAATATGATATCTGTTTAATGGTATTTATAATCATAATCATTATTGTGCTATATTATAATTAGCCACAAATGGTAAACTGTTGGTATAATTGATTGTAATTAGTACACAGTCAAACAATTTTTTTTTACAGTTTTTCTCTTCTTTGTTCTTGATCTAACATGTGATCAATATTTTTATGAACTGTTCCCCCTCATTTGCTAGTTGTATGATTGTGACCCCATCATCTAATCTCTATTACAGTTCCTTTTCCTCTCTGTGAAATGGTAATAATGAGACCCATTTTGTAGTTAAGATTAAACATAGTAAAATACAGTAAAGGGCAAAAACTAAATATAATGTGTATAAAGATGTAGGTACAACATAAAGATAACATACAGAGGAGGGACATGGCAGAGGGCCTGACACATAACTGATAAATAAATGACAGCTGTCGGTGGGGGGTAGCTTTACAGTTTGTCATGACAGACCACATAATGCTCTTCCCGGATGGAACCTAATGGCCACATTCTCAAACACTTTAAGTCTAGGAACCGGCTGAGTGGCATGAAGGTGAGAAAGACTTTGGGAGCAGTGGTTTGCAACTGTGGCCGCACACTGGCATTAAAATATACGGCTGCTGGGTCCCACCCAGAGAGTCGGATTGAACCGATGTGGGGGGGTGGCCTGGGCACTGGCATTTTTATAAAGCTCCCAGGTTAGGGTTCACTGGGCATTTGAGGTGGAGGGGCTCTGTGGGAAGATTGGTCGCACTCAGATAAAACTTGTTCTTGGCTCCAGAGATGGCTAGGAGGGGCCTGACTGAGGACGAGAGTCTGGCTTATTTGGGGAGAAGAAGTAGAGAGGAGGACTCTTCTGACTCTCCCACAGACAGAGTAAGAGGAAATTAGTCAGGTGTGCTTTTAGGATTGGCCTTAAGGGTGCACGTGTGTGTGTGTGTGTGTGTGTGTGTTATTTTAGGAACAACAGGAAGTATGCATACTCCAAGAGTAACCCCGCACCTACTTGGTGATGCCTGACATGCTTTGACATAAAACAAAGTAAGTTAGTCTGACAATACAATTAACCTTGGGAAGAATGATATATAATCACATCACAAATGAAATCTTTTTTTCTAAGCGTAAATAGAGGGTTTCTTCTTATTCTAAAGGTTGGAAGGGAAGCAGGTTGCAGTAGGGTTCTGGACCCATAAGGAATACCACACAAACAAGATGGGAGAGAAGAACAGAAATGCAAGTGGGCAAACTACAAACTAATATGCCCACGGCTAAAGCTGCAGGATGGACTTAAAGGCAGGATCAGCTTAAACCTTGGAGGTGGACTGGATGTGGAGGGAGGAGGAGAGAAGGGCCTTTGGGATGACTTCTGGCTTGGGTGACAGGACAGATGGAGAGTGTCATTGACTGAGGGCACAAGAAACAGCTCGTGGGGAAAGAAGAAGACGATGGTTTCAGTTTTGAATAAGTTGATTTTTGAAAACTGGAGAAACCAGTGATGTCAGTACCCCTTCCCTCCTCGCCAATTACACAAGAAACACATCACCTGGCAGGAAAACGACTGCTAATATTTCAGTGCATTTCCTGCCAGCCTTTTTCTAAACTCATGTGCATGAATGTATGTCGTGTGTTACTGTAGGCTGCACAGACCTGAAACCTGTTCTTCCTAATCCACACTGTAACAATGCCTCGTATATTATACATTTTCTGTAAACGTGACTTTTAATGCTTACATAACATTCTCTGATACAGAGGAGACACAACATTTCCAATTATAGTAACAGAGATTAATATCTCTATACATTAAGTGTGGTCTACATTTTTGATTATGTAAGAGGAGGTAATTTGAAGCGTGGAAAACAGTCAGGGTAGGGAGGCCAATGGTAAAATAGATGGACAGAAAAGACGGCAGTGGGTTCGGGAACTAGGAAGTCTCTGGAGCCCCTGCGTGAGCGCTGGCGCTGCTGAGGAACTAAAAGCTATGGAAGTGAAGAGCCTACATACAGCTGTCTTGTAAGAAGCTTAGAAGTCATGAAGAAGCAGGGGCAGGGAGTAAACTACCTAGAGGGGTAATAAGATTAAGAAAAAGCTTTCTAAGTTTTCTTCCTTTTAATTGAATTCATTGGGATGACACTGATTAATAACATTATGTAGGTTTCAGGTGCACAATTCTATACTACACCATCTGTACGCTGTACTGTGTGTTCGTCACCCCAAGTCAAATCTCCTTCCACTACCATTTATCCCCCCTGTACCCTCTCCTACCTCCCCCACCCCCTTCTATCTGGTTATTGCCACACTGTTGTCTGTGTCTATGAGGTTTGTTTTATTTTTTAAGTAGTCAAGACTCTGGAATCTCTCTGTATGTGTTCCATCCCCTTGCAAAGATCACCCCAAATCAGACCTCCTAGTGGAAAACTTTCCCAACTAACTGGCACTCTACCTGGTCTCCTCTTACAAATGGATTGGTAATGTATACCTTTATACCCAGAACCTAATGATATACTGCTTAGAGTAGTAGTTCTCAGTTGGGGCCTTGGAAACATTTTTGGTAGTCACAACTGGGGGTGGGGGTGAGTGGTGCTCCTGGCACCTAGTGGGTACAGGCCAGGGATGCTGCTAAGCCTCCTATGGTGCACGGGATAGCCTCACAACAAAGTGATTTAGCGGCAAATGGCAACCCTGCTGAGGTTGAAAAACCCTGGCTTAGAGTTACCCCACCACTGTTTGGCATTGAAGTTACTACTCTCCCACTTTAACAACTTCTACCTGCTCTGTCTGTTCCCCCTCGTGTCCCCCTACAATATATTGGCCATAAAGCAGCCAGAGTGACTTTTTAAAAAAGATCAGCCCTGGCTGGTGTGGCTCAGTGGATTGAGTGTTGGCCTGTGAACCAAAGGGTCAGCAGTTCAATTCCCAGTCAGGGCACATGCCTGGGTTGAGGGTCAGGTCCCCAGTAGGGGGCTCACAAGAGATAACCACACATTGATTTTTTTCTCTTTCTCCTTCCCTTCCCCTCTCTCTAAAAATAAATAAAATCTTAAAAATAAATACATAAATAAAAAGATCAGATCATGTCACATCCCCTGTTTGCTTAAAATTTTCAGTGGCTTCCCAGTGACCTTAGCTTCCCACCCCCATTTCCTATAGGTAATGACTCTCCTGAAGGTGATGTGACTCCTTGATATATCTGTTATACCTTTCCCGTGTATGTACAAGCATAAATAATTCAGATATTGTTCTCCTGCTGTTTGTACAATTCATAGAAATCATTTCATAAGCATTTGTCTATCTGGAGCTTGCTTACAGGGACTATTGGAAACAATGTGCACAGACACCCATCCTCCAAGACTCCTTGAGGGCGGTGTGTGAGGGGCTCTAGGGCATATATATACAGAAAAGTGCAATTGCTGGGTCATGTTTGCACGTCTTCCATTTGACTAGATATTGCCATATTTCTTATACCAATTTACTCCCATCAGCAAATGTAAGAGAGTTCCCACATCTCCACAGAGTACTCCCCAGTGTTTATTAAACACAACAAAATGAAATGAAAAAATTGCGCCAACATTTAAAAATCAGACAATTTCACAGAAACCTCCATGGGTCTGGCTGCTCTTGAGAAATCAGAATGTTTGGTGAACAGAGCCATGAATAAAAACATGTGTTCTGTGCCATAGTCCCGACCACTCCTATTTTTCCTACCTGGTCTGCTCCATCAGCCTTCTTGCGTAGTCCCTAAGGACATGCGCATCGGTCATTCCTGCATTAGGTGGCCATGCACACTATCAGAATATTGAACTACCTCAGCTGACGACCCTCCGTGTGGCTGGTGTCCATGAGTCCTGCAGTCTGAGAGCTGGTGACACTCACAGGCAAGGTGATGGCATATATACAGGTCCTGTCCATTCCCTCCCGAACACAAGCTGGTCTCTTCTTCACCAGCTCTCTTCCTTATTTCCAACCCCATCATTACTATCACTTTTAACTCATGGCTACTACTTGTTTCTCTCCTCCTTTCCTTCTCCTTCTTTTTTTTTTTTTTTTTTTGGCCTCTATTCTGAGTCCCCTCTTGAACATCTGCAGGCAACCAGAACTCTGGACTTCAAAGCTGCTTGGTGCTTGTGCTGAGGGCTGCTGCACAAGGCACCGTTCACACGGCTCCCTGACGTTCCATGGCGGTGGGCTTACCGCACCAGTTAGTGTTCGGTCAAGATCGCAACGACACTTATTTTCCTCCCTCTCGCCGTGGCTCAGCACATAACAGGTGCTCAAAAAAAATTTTGCAGGTTAGTTCAGGAGACAAGAGGGGCTTGAATTTCTATTATTTATTAATCAAAGGTAGAAGAAAAGGAATAATTATTAAAAACCTATTCTGGCATTTCCCAAAGTATGTCCTGCAAACAGATGAATACGGAAAGCGCTGGCTCAAAGCAAAATCAAATAGATTTGTATATGGGAGGACATCTTTAAGTCTTCAATATGCCAACATACATTGAAAACAACCAAGGGGTGAGGGATATAAAATGTAGCAGAGGGATATAAAACTGCCTTGGTCAGGGAACCCAGGAATACCAGTGGAACTAGAACTACACAGCACGCAGATTGGGAACACTGCTCTTTTTAAATCACCCTTCCATTTTTATCCCTTTCCTTACACTAGTCTAGAAAGTCTATTTTATTTCTAACAATGGAATTACTTTCCTAGGAAATCTTGAGTTATATTTAAAACGATTTTATTTTTCACAGTAGCCAAGACCGAAAAACAACCTAAGTGCCCCTCAGCCGATGAGTGGGAAGGGATGTGGTTGCCGGATGCGTTGTTCACCCACGAGAAAGAAGGGAATCCTGTTATTTGTAACTACATGGATGTGCCTTGAGGGCATGAGGGTAAATGAAATAAGCCAGACAGAGAAAGACAAAGACCCACTGCATGGCATCGCTTACCTGTGGAATCTAAAAAAAGTCAAACTTGTAGAAACAAAGTAGAAAAGGAGTAGCTAGGGGCTGGGGGAAATAGGGAGAGGTTGGTAAAAGGGTACACACTGCTAGCTGCATGCCCAATAAGATCTGGGGAGTTAATGTATAGCATGGTGACTAGAGTTGAAAACACTGTATTGTGTAATTAAAATTCAGTAAGAAGGTAGAACTTAAATGGTGTCTCTCACACACAAAATAAACAAATAAAAATTTTTAAAAAGTAAAGAAAAAAGAGAAATATGTGAGATGAAAAAAGTTTTTAAAAGTAATTCCTCCAATAGGGGTTAGGTAGACTATTTGTTTAATTTTTCTCCCATTCAGGAATTTCAATAATACAGCTTTTAAAAATGGTTTAGGTGCCTTTTGTTACTGAAAACTAGGAAAAGAATCACACATTGATCAAAGCCAACAAAAACAAATCTACACACCTCTCCGAACAAATCCCAAACTGTAAGTAACATCAGATCAAAATGAACAGGCCTCTACCATCACAAACAAAATAAAAGGCAACTCTACAGCCGAGTTCCCAACAAAGCAGCCGAGTTCCCATAAAGCACATAACAACTCTTTCTTCGGGAGCCCAGTGTTAACCCCCACGTGTGACCAAGTTAGGAACAATGGGGACTGCCCAACGCCAGCTGTGTTCCTGAGCTGCGGACAGGGTTAAAGCCATTTCACATCAGAAAACCTGTGCAGTGGGACAAAGGGTTGGATCCACGGTTCTATCCGGTTGTCCTCTCCTTGGGGGCAGAAACTGTCCTAATCATGCTCTCGATGTCAGGAGCCCCCCCCCCCCCCGCCCCCCAGTGCCTGCCACCCAGAGTAAATGAAGTTAGTGGAAGTCACTGATTGAAAAAAAGAAAGAGAAAAAAAGAGAGCAAACTCACAAATCTTTTTGCTCTTATGAAACTGAACAAGTCCTTTTATAGTATTTTTGGGGACTAAGGCTCAAGTAGCTGAGAGCAAGTGCTGTTAGCTGAGCTGGTAATACTCTTATCACCTTCACCTGGACCAGCCAGTGCTCTTAAGAAGAATAGCTCATTTAACCCCTGGGCAATAGGGGCGCAGTACTGGCACTTTCTAGATTTGAGGATGACAGCTATTCCGTGATTTACTGTGGTCTACTGACCAATGACGAATAAGGCAATACCACCAAATGTGGCAGGCCGAACTTCTTACAGGTTTGACTTTTGATGCTCGCCATATTTACTACTAGTACAAATCAGGCTGAGGAACACCTACCATACATCAGATATCTAACGCTAACAAATTATGCACCCATTACAGATGACCTTTGGAGTCGCTCAAGGTACAGTCACAATCACGCATTAAAAAAAGCCGCCTTTCACTGTAATGTGTGAATGTATGAAATTAAATGAGGCTTGCAATGTAATCAGTGTGGTTGGCTGCTTTAATATATTCCATTTCTATTTCAAATCACCACAAGCCAAGAGTGACGAATCTAATTTGATCAGCTGTTCACAAAAACACAGAAAAGCAAAAGTGGATCTAACAACACAGCAAGATTTTTAAAGGAACTAATATTTCCTACTATCACCAGAGGTCCTTAATGTATTTTTTTAAAAGAGTAATTAAAAACAAACCCAAACGCAATTCTTTCCTCACCAAAAAATTCAATTCTCACACTCAGATGTTTAAAAGGTAGAATATTTCAGTGAAAGGTATATTTAATTTGTTTAAAAAGCCAATGACATATTTCAAGTATACGAAAACGAAGAAGAAAAAAAAACGCAAGGTCTTATTGCTGATACTTACAAACAACAGGGACAGGGCACTTGGAACCGAGGCTGAAGGTTCTCTAGCACTAATCATTACTACCCAGCACGGATTTGTACCTGAACACAATTCTTGATCTCCACCCCTACCATGCGTATGGGGCAACACAATTTACGATTTTGTCACCATCACACTCCACATCTTTGGGTCCCTAGAGCTGCTTAGCAGAGCCTGCAACATTATGCCATGCTGAGATGAGAAAGAGGTTGGTGGTCTCGGTCACCTTTTCAAGTTGTGGTGCTCTTTAGAATTTCCCTAATTAATTCACATTTTGCAAGACTTTAGCATTTCCCTCTAGGCCTGTGTGCATCATTTTCAGAGGAAAAACATGGGGTGTTTCCAGGAGTTGGACACTTGGTAGAGCAAAGCCTTCCAAAAGGCTCCCACGGTGGAAATATGAGCGTCACTCATCGGACAGTAGCCAGAGTTTTATGTTATAAATCAGATCATGCCACTCCTCTGTTGAAAAGGCTGGAAAAGCCCTGACTAGTGTAGCTCAGTGGGTTGGGCATTGTCCCGCAAACAGAAAGGTCCACGGTTCAATTCCAGTCAGGGTACATGCCTAGGTTGTGGGTCAGGTTTTCAGTGGGAGGCGTGTGAGAGGCAACTGATAGATGTTTCTCTCGCACATCTATTTCTCTCCCTTTGAACATTGATCTTTCCCTCCCTTGTCTCTAAAATAAATAAATAAAATCGTTTAGAAACAATAAAAGGCTGGAAGAGCTTCCCACTGTCTCGATAATATTCATACCCCTCTCTGAAGCCCTTTCTTTTGCGATCCAGCCCTGGCCTATCTGTCCATCATCATCTCTTATTACCACCCCCACCTTCACTGGCTGTTTTGCAGACACCCCTGTCCCCTTATAGCTGCAAGATGCTTCCTTCTCAGGCTCCTCCTCATTGCCCTTGGTCCAGAATATCCTGCCTGCAGACTTTCTCATGACTGGTTTCTTCTTGTCATTCAGGTCTCAGCTGTAAAACCATCTTCTTACTAAGAACTTCCTGTCCACTTCCATCAACCCTCCCCCGTTCCATCATCCCTGTAGTTACTGTCTGAAATCATCTAGCTCGTGTCTTACTGTAGAACGTGTCATGAAAACACACGCCCTGGCTAGGCCTGGTTGGCGTGGTAGGCCATGGGCAGATATTTGTTAAATTAAAAACCAACTACCGAAATAAAATACAGGCCAATAACATAGATTATGAGAGGCATCGTAGTGATATATTTAAGGCTTTCTTGTTTTAATAGGTAGAAGTATGCCAGAGAGGATGGGCGGGATGGGGGTGTAGGGTTAAAGTCTTTGGAGTCTTTTGGCCCCACGTTTCAATGATGGATCTGCAGTAGTTTTAGATTATTATCTTAGAAAATACCTTAAGTTCACCTCAGTTTTATATCTGTAGAAGGAGAAATCATATCTATGTAGCAGGAATGGCTTTACCACATGTAAAGAGCTGGACAGTTCAATGGGGATTTTAATTTTCAATTTTTTATTTACCTGCTATTACCAACTACTACTGTCAAATCCTCTTTAAAGAAAAATGGCAAATTAATAACAAAAATATGGATGAGTATGAACACATCAACAGGCATAATATACCTGTGGGAATTAGGAAATTACAAATATAAACGGGCAAGAGATACAAACAGCATAATTCGTACAGTATCAAAGCAAGTGATGGTTGGCGTCTCTATTGCTTCTAATAAAATGTAATATGTTCCAAAGAAAATAAAATATTAAAAGGCTGCAGGGATTTATTCATTTATATTCAGCTGAAAAAAGAGTGAATATAACAAAGGATACTTATTAATTTTATTCTTCAGAGACGCTTTAGCCAAATCATGTCATAACAAAGGCATCACATAGCACGGCCTCTATCAGCACTGAACAAAAACGTAGCATTTTCCCTTTTGCTTTTTTTCATTTGAGAAGGAACTAGTGGCTTATTTATTGGGCAGTAAATGTATTCAATGACACTAACCTTTTAGGATAATGAAAATCTCAAAATAGGTCAAACACTTGAAGTGATAAGTAGTGATTGCATCACGGAGGTACTGTGTAACCGGCCTTCTTTGTGCCAGTAATTCTGAAGCTAAATAGATTTGGGGAATTAGCTGAGAAAGGAAGAACACTAGAGAAAATGTTATTAACTGAGAACTACAAAAGAGTAGTAAGCAAGGAGAAGGTTGCTGGATTAGAAGTACTAATTGAGAAAAGTGAGGGAAAACAGAAATAGAGACAGCAATTTAAATATGTAAACTGGACTGGTCAGAACCTACAATATTAGGATGAATCATGTAAAACTGCCATTTTTTTAGGTGAAAAATAGTCAAATGTCAGCAATTGTATATGGTTCAAATGGATACATTTACCACAGCACCAGGAATCCCTGTTCCTGCGTAATAAATGCTACCCACCAAGTCATGCATGAGCTTTGTATACAAGTGTAAACTCGGGATGGCTTGTATTTGGAAACTTTCCACAGCAGTGTCCACAGTGGTAACTCTCAGGTGCCAGACTCCGCTGTGGGCAAGAGATGCTTCTGTTTTTATAGATTCAACTCCCAAATTTCTTCTAAGGGCTGTTAAGCTTTCAGAAGGCACGCTCAGTGTCCAGAGTAAGACTGGAGCTTAAGTTTCAAAGCCAGAGTTTAGAGGTGTTGAAATATTTCAAAGTTTGAATGAAGGCAAGATTCAAGAGGGCATCATGAAAAACAAAAGACGCGAGCCTACTCCATAATAACTAATATTTTGAGATGCTCAAGAACACCACTATGGAGACACAGGAATGTATTTTTAAAATAACAGAAAGGGAAGACATTGAGGCACGTAAATAAACCTGTCACTGTGGTGACAATGTACCTGTGAAGTGGGGCGGGAAGATGAGAAGGGGAAACATGCAGGTAAACACTCCCATACTGAAAAACAAATGGTGCATTTGGACAGCTAATGTGACCCTCTGAATTACAGCATGTGGTGCACAGTGGCTGTGCGGTGTGCTAGAAGGTGATCCGTTAAGGTTGGCCCGGTACTATTTATGATAATAAAATAGCCTCATCTGCATTTACGGGGGCAGTGGGGTGTTTAAAGGAAGTGAATATAGTGATCAAATTGTCACTGACCAAGAGCTTAAACCTTCTCCTAAACACCACACAGTCTTTTTGTTAATTAATCGTAATCAACATAAGGTAGGGTGGAAGGGGACAGCCAGAGTGAAGAGTTTAATTAACCACTGGGCAAAGCAGGAGCTGACATTTGCATCTCAATGCTGGCTACAGGCTGCCCAAAGGGAGATGAAGCCCACTAACTTTCTCCTACTGATTCTAAGATGAATTTCCTTCTGTGTTTTAACATCAGTGAAATCAGGATGTGTCTTAAATAAATGCCACTCTACATTTAATGATATATGCTAACTGATGGAGAAGTTACCTAAATCGCTACCTTTCTGAAAGTCGCTCTGGTCCAATTCAAATCAGCTAAGCATCAGAGAATGTTAGATTTCCTCCATGATTCTGTAACAAGTCACTAACTAGTATCCTAGACCATAAAAAGGACCAGGGGAGGAGACTGTCCTGGTCATCTACATGTTTCTGATGTCTAAACAACACTGCGAATAGTGCTCTTTGTCTGGACTGGGAATTCTGGGAGGGGCTGTACATAAGAACCTTACCACAGGGACCTCTGGCTTTGTTTAAAGAATGCTATTGTATATGACGAAAGTTTTTACAGAGGAAAATCTACGCAGAAACTATTCAACATATCTTTAAAAAAAAATCCTCACCAGAGGATATATTTATTGATTTGAGCGGGGAGAGGGAGGGAGAGGGGGCGGGGGGAGAGAGAGAGAGAGAGAGAGAGAGAGACATTGATTGGTTGTCTCCCATAAGCACCCGGAGAGGGAATCAAACCCACACCCAGGCATGTGCCCTAACCAGGAATCCAATCTGCAACCTTCTGGGACGATGCAACCTGGGACGATGCTCCAACCAATGGAGCCACCTGGCCAAGGCATATTCAACGTATCTTGAACTCCTGGTAGAACGGTCGCTTGCCACTGATTAAGAACTGAAGAAAACCTTACAGAAACCTTTTGTTCAATTTTATCAAAAAAGAATAAGGTTGAATTAAATAGACCATGTGATGAAAAAAAGAGAGCTTGAGTCCTGATATAGCCAATAAGGAAGTCACTAATCACATATGACTATTTCAATTTAATGAAAATTTAAAAATCAGTTTCTTGGTCAAGCTCGCCACATTGGACAGCATTGATATAGAACATTTCTGGCACTATAGAAAATTCTCCTGGACGATGCTACTGTGGGCTAACATCTGAAATTGAGTTATACCTCAGCTGCAACAGTAAGATCTTGTGAATCTGGACAAATCAACCAGCCTTACCACTACTCAGTTTTCTCCTAGGTGAAATGAACATGTAATTATTATCCAACTCTCTGGGATGCTGTGAGGACCAGAGTGCCATAAAAAGGTTAGCTACCAGTAAGCTCACATTTTTATGTGATTTGTACTTTTACTAAGGAGATTCCCATCTTTTGGCATTTTTAATGTTAGTTGGATATATTTTACTGTTGGAATCCCAAGTTTTATGACTTCTCTTCTTTCCTTCTTCTCCAGATATACACTACAGATACTTTTAGCGACCAAATGCCTTCAGTAGCCACATGAATGACAGAAATGAGTGAAGCAGGTGGTGGTGGGAGCTGTGGCAAACTGGAGGACCCATGTTCTGTCTAAAGTGCTTTAGCTGCTAACTCAGCTCCAGCCAAGTAATGCCATTCAGGAACAGTGACCTGGTGTAGCCAGGTACAGCAGTTCCCTCTTACCCACTGTTTTGAGTTCTGCGGTTCCAGTTACCTGCAGTCAACCGCAGCACAAAGATATTAGATGGAAAATTTCAGAAAGAAACAATTGGTAACTTTCAAGTTGAACACTGTTCTGAGTAGAATAATGAAATCTCACAAGCCCGGGATGTGAATCATCCTTCGGTCCAACATCTCCATGCTGTAGCTGCTCCCCTCCTATTACCCACTGAGAAGCCATCTTGGTGATCAGATCGACTGTCGCCATATCGTAGTGCTTGTCTTTAACTCTTCCTTATTTTCCTTAATGCCACATTCATATAACTTTTACTGCAGTATATTGTTAAGGTGTTCTACTATTAGTTATTGCTGTTAATCTCTTACTGTGCCTAACTTACAAATTAAACTATCATAGGTATGCGTAGGAAAAATACAGTACACGTAGGGTTAGGTACTATTAGAAATTTCAGGCACCCACTGTGGGTCTTGGGACGTATCCCCAGCGGATAAGGGGGGATGACTGTACTGATTTTTAAAAGAAAGCCAGAAATTTGGCTTTTTATAAGAAATGTCTAGTTTAAAAAATATTAGCAACTAATTTAAAATGTTAAGTAATAATTTAGGCAAATTAAACACACTTACAGATTATATGGGGCCTGTGGCTGCTACTACGTGACCTGGCTTCTAAGACCCTGTGGTAGCTGTACTTCTTTCTCCACTCTTATGACTAAACGCAACTTACTCCTCACTGTACCTCATGGTGAAACAGAAATAAAGTTCACAGTGTTCCTTATTTTATACATCACCACTCCGCAGTATTAAAATGTTACTCCTAAAGTTACCAAAATATAGCACTAAAAAAAAAGCACATGAACTTTAAGTGCTTTAAAGTAACACATGACACAAATTTAGAAAATAATCTGTCATCTTCAACCAAATGCCCAGAAAACTAAAAAATATATCTATCTATCTACATACATATTGCTCTTGCATGATTTTATGCCCAAGTTTTACTGTAATTAAAGAATATATTTTTCTTTTTTCATTGCTGCTCTGCTAGAAAATTCCTGGAAATCTGGAGGAGAACTATTAATATTTTATATGAGAGTTTCTACTGGTGAATGAGTTGAAGTATTTTTTAAAAATCCTAATTTGGAAAGCTTAATGCCAGGAGGCAAAGCAATCTTTTAATTCTCCTAGTAATTTCAATGCTGTCCACTCAAAAGTCCATTACTTTTAAAAGGTTTCTCTACTGCATATGAAGCATACACAATTTTTATTATTCCAAATGTAATTGACTATAGTTTATTTTTTATCATACACCCACCCAAGGAACCAGCAGTCGCAGCTTTTTTATTCAGTTGATAATTCAAATATTGTTTCTAATACAAATATATGGTTTATTACGCTTATTTATCACTCACTTGGTACACTTCATAATTGCATTACAACCCCACTGTGTACTGAATACCACTTACAGTTCAAACTACCCAAGATTAGCACTATTACTTTCAAGAGAAGATTGGCAGTAATTAAAGGTCTTATTTAGTAGTTGTTGGTAACCATGTTTTTAAGGAAGTAAAAAAAAAAACAATAGAAAGTAGTATAGATATATTTAATTTGGTAATTGTATTTTATTAATGAGATCTCTTTTGGACATATACTTTAACTGGGGTTAAAACAAAGACATGTTAAACCGTTATCAATGCAATGAAACAAAATGACATGAGAGTGCTTTGTAATTCATCAATGAGAACAACAGGAACATCTGTAAACTACACGGCATAAAACCAAATCATACCAGAACATTAGGAGTAAAAACACCAAGAGTACTTTACACTTCCAAATCTCCTTTCAGAGGAATTTCGGGGTGCTATTTTAACACATTAATTTTCCATTTTTGAACAAATAGGACAACTAAATCAAAGAGTTACAATGGTTTGCACATGCCACTAAGTCAGTCAGTGGCAAAGTGGGAATGGATTTTCCAACCTTGTTCGGTCCCCTGCAATCACATTGTGCAATGACTACTGTTAGAGTATGTCTTGCAGTTACACCGAAGACATAGGTACCTGCACATTTCATGTGGGCTTACTGGTTTCCTCTCTTTGCCCCAGCCTATTAGCAGTAGTAGCATTTACAAACTGACACTGCCATCAATGTGTGAGCCTGCATGCTGCTCAACTGAGGGTCCCTGGGGAGTCAGAAGAACAGCCGTCTGGCCCTGGCTGGGTGGCTCAGTTGGTTGGAGTGTCATCCTGTGCCCCAAAAGGTCATGGGTTCAATTCCTGGTCAGGGCATAAACGTAGGTTGCGGTTTCAATCTCTGGTCAGGGTGTGTACAGGTGGCAACCGACTAATGTTTCTCTCTCACATCAATCTCTCTCTCTCTCTCTCTCTCTCTCTCTCAACAAAAACATATTCTTTCTTGGGTGAGGATTTAAAAAAAGTGCATTGTTCCTTTGAGAGAGAGAGATAAGAGTCTTTTGTGAGTCTCTTAGCAGCCTCTCTGCTCTACTTTCACACAACTCTCTGGAGGTGGCCTCCAGACATTTCAAGACCTCATAAAGACCAGTAAACCTAATAACAAATTAGAGTCCTGGGAGAAATTCAAAGATAGCAAGGTCATTAAAGAGCAAGAATTGCGAATCACTAGAAAAACCCACCAGCAAAATGGCCAACCCTAATAATTCTATGTACTATGTCCATAGGTTCTGGGGGGCAAGGCATAGGCCTAGGCAGGGACAGTCCTCATTTGAAGTAGGGCATCAGTTTGATTTCTGTTTTCTAGAGGTTACAACAAAGAACTGTCTAGTCTGGAATTTATGCCATCTCCTGGAAATGCATGATATCACAGCCCAACTCTATTACGAATTACCAGAGAGGAGGTAAATTAAGGTGAGAAATGAAGTCCATGTGGAGTGAGGAGACCGCATGGGCTAAAAAAAGTCTGATGAATGTATGGATATATGTGGATGAAAAAATTTTTTATCATATAATAGGATGGTATGATGGGGAATAAATGGCAGAGAAGAGAATGGAATCTGGAATGTATTCTATAAACATTATTCTATAAAAAACCATCAAATATTATGTTTCCACTATATTCTAGAAAACATTAACTCCTATCTTGTGCAGGTTGCCATGAAATATACAACAACGTATCAAGCATGGCCCCGTCCTCAAACAGTTATGATGCATGAGGGGCAGCGCTCAGGAGCTGCAGGAGTCTGCAGGACACAGAGATCACTTCCAGCTGGGAGGCCTTAAAGGATGAACAGAATACAAACAGGGAGAGGCTGGGTTGAGCTGGGTGATGCAGGAAGGGGAAACTCAGGAGCCGAGGGAGATCACTACCCATGGAGGAGTCAAAGCCCCCTCAGGGACCCATGGCGGGGGTCTCATCTGTGAGGGCCATAAAGGTGCTGTCTCATTCCTTCTAGGGAAAAAGGGGTGATCTGAAATCCAACAACCAGAAACAAGGGTGATCGAAGATTCTTTTCTAGCTCCCAAACTCCAAAGCTGGGCAGTGGGGCCAGACAAGCTATTCCTCCTGCCTTGGAGACCCAAGGTAAGCTCAAGCTATGACCATGGAACCCAGAGGTACCCTTCTAGAGACTCTAGGATGACCATCCTGTCCTAGAACCCTTGGGGACAAGCAATAATATGAAACTGCAGAAGGCTGCTCTACCAGGACCTACCTGCTTAGGTCCAGAGGTAGGTAGAAGAAGACACAGGTGGGAACAGTCCCAGAAACCCAAACTGTGGAGGTGCCTAAACACCAGGGTTGCGTTGGCCTCTACCGCGATACCTTCTCAGTTACCCACTGAGGTTCCTTCAAGGATTCCCCACCCTCCACGGTGGCCCTTTCCCACTTTTACAATGTAAGTTAATGGGGGAAAATAACATGCGCTTTATAGTCAATTTTGTTGAAATGCATTTTTTGCATCTTCCATTTACTCATTACTAGAACACAGTTTCTTCTTGCTTACTTTCCCTTCACTTTATTCCCAGATGCTGTATTAGCTCCTATAGCACCATAAATGATTCCTTTATCGAGGAAATAATTCACGTGTTTGACTTCATTTTCCTTTCTACTGTCTAGTTAAATTGTTATCTAGATGCCACCCAATCTCCCTTTCTATATCAAAGTCAAACTTAATGCATATTTGACAAGAGCAATATTAAAGTTTGAAGAGTCTCACTAACTCTGAGATTCTCAACACTGTGGGCGTGCATTAGAATCACCTGAAGAGCTTTTTAAACTACACAGCCACTGGAGCCTCTCACCTCAGACCTACTGAATCAGATTTCTAGCAGTGGCATCTGGGAATCTGTCATTTTATTTATTATTATTTGTTTAATCCTCACCTGAGGACACTTTTTTCATTGCTTTTAGATGGAGAGGAAGGGAGAGAGAGAGAGACAAACATCAATGTGCGAGAGAAACATTGATTGGTTGCCTCCCGTACATGCCCTGACCAGGGATGGAACCCACAGCGCAGGTATGTGCGCTCACTGGAAATAGAACCCGCAACCTTTCGGTGTACGGGATGACACTCCAACCAACTAAGCCACACCAGCCAGGTGGGAACCTGTCATTAAAACAAATGTAAAACATACATCCTGTTGTTAAGAAGTACTATGCTAATCTGAATAGACACGTCTCCAACGAGTACATACAGATGGCCAATGGACCTGTAAAAAGTTGCTCAATGCCTTAATCACCAGAGAGATGCAAATTAAAACTACAAAGAGCTATCACTTCACACCGGTCAGAATGGCTATCTTCAATAAATGAACAAACAACAAGTGTTGGTGAGGATGTGGAGAAAGGAAAACTCGGATACACTGTTGGAGGGAATGCAGACTGGCACAGCCACTGTGGAAAACAGTATGAGGGTCCTCAAAGAATTAAAAATAGAACTGCCTTATGACCCAGTGATTCCCCTTCTGGGAATATATCCAAAGAAACCCAAAACACTAATTCAAAAGAATAGATGCACCCCTATGTTCACTGCAGAACTATTCACAATAGTCAAGCTATGGAAGCAACTCAAGTGCCCATCAATAGATAAGTGGATAAAAAAGCTGTGGTACATATAAAAAATGGAATATTACTCAGCCATAAAAACGAACAAAATCTTATGCTTTGTGACAGCATGGATGGACCTAGAGAGTATTATGCTAAATAGAATAAGTTAGTCACAGAAAGACAAATACCCTATGATTTCACTTATACAGGGTTGGGCAAAAATAGGTTTATAGTTGTTCATATGGAAAGTAAAACAAGAATAAACTCTATTTCATGTACTCACAACTGTAAACCTACTTTTGCCCCATCCTGTATGTGGAATCTAAAGAACAATATAAATGAACAAATAAAACATAAACAGACTCATAGATACAGAGGAGAGAGTGATGGTTACCAGAGGGATGGGGGGATGGGGGACTGGGTGAAAAAAGTGAAGGGATTAAGTAGTACAAATTGGGCCCTGGCTGGTGTGGCTCAGTAGATTGAGTGCTGGTCTGTGAACTGAAAGGTCACAGGTTCGATTCCCAGTCATGGCACATGCCTGGGTTGGGGGTCAGGTCCCTGGCTGTGGGCATGCAAAAGGCAACCAACTGACATTTCTCTCGCACATCGATGCTTCTCTCCCTCTCTTTCTCCCCACCTTCCCCTCTCTCTGAAAATTAATACATAAATATTAAAAAAAAAGAAGTACAAATTGGTAGTTACAAAACAGTCACAGTGATATAAAGTACAGCATAGGGAATAATACTGGAATAACTATGTATGGCACCGGGGGTACTTGAAACGCCAGGGGGTACTTTGTAAAGCATGTAATTACGTAACCACTATGTTGTCCACCTGAAACTAACACAAAATAATATTGAGTGTAAACTGTAATTGTAAAATAAAACTTAAATTAAAAAAAAGAGATGGTCAACAATATCTACTTGAGGCAGGCTTTCCAAATATTAACAAAAAAGTACTCTGCTAAAAGGTACATGATCTGGGAGCTTGGTCTGGCACACAAATACAACTACATTTTTCTACCCTCCCTAGAAAAGAGCCTAGAGTTCTTACTGATTGCTTAATATTAATGGAACACATGCCAAAGAAACATAGCTAAACAAAATGATTACTTGTCTTTCAATCCCTTCCATTAGTATTTATAACGAGAATTAAATTCATCTTTTCTAATATACTTCGGACGTGAATGCTATTTTGATAAATAAGAAAACTAAAACACAGTTATCAGGATCGACTTTAAGCTCCCCGAGAGTAGGGACCCTGCCTTTTTACACACTGTAATCATTCAGTAAATAAGAACCAACCATTGGAAACATGCCTGCTGCTATGCTAGATGCTGGAGACACAAATATGAACAAAACACAGTCAGTGAGGGGCTACAGGAACCATTTCACATACAGTAACTATAATACTGAATGCTTTGGACAAAGTGTCATTCTCAGAAGTAATAAAACCGACCAACATTTACTGCATGTGTACCATGTGTCAGGCACTGTTCTAGGTCTTTTATATGTTACCCTCTTTAGACCCTATGAGACAGACAGGTGCTCTTCTCATGGCAACGGTACAGATGAGGTGGCCCGGGGGTAAGTCACACATGCGAAGGTTACTTATCTAGCAAGAGGTGGAAAGCGAAAACTTGAACTGGCCATTCAGGCTCCAGAGTGCGAGCTTTTCACCACTCCTTCCGGAAGCCCAGGTCAGTGCCCTGGACGCTCAACAGATGCTAGCGGAAGGAACAAAACAACAAATATTTACAGAGTGCTCACACAGTGTGCCTGAAACCCCTTCTTCTTAAGACTCCTGAGCACTAAGGCTAAAACCTATGGAATGTTTGTATGATTCTTTAAAAGCTTAAGCAAAAGACAAATATTATCTTTCCCTCCACTTCAGTAATGGGATCAGAAGTTAGGGTTTGATAGCTATCCCTTAAATTGATCCCTTTACATTTCTGTTCCTCTAACTTCTATGAGCTTCTATCATTTGGAAGCCAAACTAAAAATGGCACTTTCAGGACATTGCTTCCAAGAATTTCCCACAAGCCCTAGCACATTGCAGTGACACTCCGCTGCAAGGAGAAGATTTCCTTAGAATTAGGTGAGAAAGAAAGGCAAATCTAAAGAGATATTTCACGTTGAGTGTACGGGGAAAAAGTTTCTGGATTCAGGGCTAAAGGCTGCTGCCAACAGCTTGGTTTTTTCCCCAAAGATCAGCACACAAAAGTTTCACAGAACTGCAGGGAAAAGATCTGGAGGCTAAGTTAGATGGGGGGTTGGAGGGGGCGTGATTCCCATCATTCCTTTGGGAGCAGTAGAAAAATAACAAAACCCCTATAAAAGAGATGAGCAAGTCTGATGTGAAAGGAGTGACCCCTCACATATAGGGAGAGCAATTTGCATCTACAGATCTCATTGATATAAACGACCTCCTTCAAAGAGTGAAAACCTGAATGGAAAGCCACTATATACCCATGAAAGGCTTTGCCAGCTATTTGTTGAGCTGTATACAGACTAACAAACAGGAGTGGTTAACCTGGCGCACCATGCACTATAGAGATATTTTTTTTAAAGTAGGCTTAGTCAGCTAATCTTGTTGAGATTTCTCTCATACTACTGATTTCTTATTCTCAAAATAAATTAAGAGGCTTCATTCAAAATTCCCTGTGGTCTACCAGCTTGAGTTTGTTGGGTGTCTTTGATTGTCTCTTGTCTTTAGATCCCCTGCCTTGTCTCTTTAGATTTTGCTGTGCTCTTTGGTGTTTCCCGTCAGCCCATGTCTGGAATAGCTAATTACACGGTAGCGTAATTCCCGCCCGTGCAACAAGGAATAGCAGAACCTTGCTAATTCTCACCAATAACTGAAAGACTCCCGTGTAAGTTACTGAATTATGCAAATGAGCAGTAAGTGAAGAAGGATGATTCAAAATTGTATTTCATTCATTTATTTTGACAAGTGTAGTTTAGTCTTAATTATTTTGAAAATTTCTTTGTAGCATACTAATAAATTTACGGTGGCACATTTGTTAAAAGTGATAAAGCCTTCGAAGAGCGACCAGCGTGTGCTCTACCGAATAATTCCCTGAAGATGGGCTCAGGTTCAGGACCTCTTCTTTATCTTGCATTTTACTGACTTTTCAGCATCTACATTTTTGGTAAGACAGTATACAAAATACCAATAAAGCATGAGAATTATTTTAGCAGCAAAAATTTTAATTTATAAATAGGTCCTACATTCTAAACATCCAGCATGGTGAGAGTAAAAAAAAAATGAGTCATGTTTCAAGTAAAACATTTTTATATTCTATGGTCATAATGCTAGTAGGACTTCATTTTTATCTTCTAAATAAAACTCATTCGGTCTGTCATTGATTTCTTTTAATTCCTATTTCTGTTTGTTTTGTCTTGCCATACTTCTTTCTTTTAAAGTTAAAGACTTCTGTTTTAAGATAAGTGGATAAATCACAGTATGTAACGTTTTCATGTCAAAATACTTACATTATCATGTGCTGAGTTAAATTATTTAAGATAGGAAAACACTTTGATACACTTCTGACAGATGTATCCTGCAGGAAGGAGTCAACTTCTTTCAAAGTACCACCAGTGGTTACGGTGGGGAGTGAAGAGAGAACAGCCTTCCGGCTTCCAGTCTTGGTTTTAAAGCTTCACAAAGGCCAGCCTCTTAATAAGCACTTTTTGATTAAACCTTCAATTCAGATATGATTTAAAATCATCATGCATTTGTCAAAGGAGGTTCTTTTGATTTATAAAACCTAGATAAGGAATAGAGCACTTAAAGAATAGCGAGAAAGACAAATTTTACTCTCAAACTACATGAGTGCATCTGTGCCTATTAAAATCTCATTCACTCTTCAAGGCCTGAGATTCCATCTGCACCACGACTCCTTCCCTCAGCTATCCATGGAAACCCCACAGCACTGCACACCCTTCCTGTGTATTGAACTGATTTCCCTCAGGTTGAAGCTTTCCCACTAGATTAAGAACAGGGTGGCTGTGATACAGAAGAAAGAATGCTGGGCTCTCCCACCCCCTAGCTTTGTTACCTCAGGAGGCTCATTTCATCTCTTTGAGGTTGTTTTTTCATCTGAGAAATGTCAACTGCCCTTATCCAATAGGAAAAGTAAAAGATAATGGATGTGAATGTTCTCCACAAAGAGTAAAGTCCGACAACAAGTAGGTGCTTAGAGGTGAATGCATGAATAGGAAAACAATCAGAAATATTATTACCTCTAAAGCCAGGTCTTGCTTATACTTGTGTCCTTTACATATTACTCAACAAACACTGGCTGAAGGAATTTTGGGGGGTGGGATGTCGAGAAGGGAGAAACAGAAAATTGGACTTACACAGACCTGGCTTTTTTATTCTATTTGTAATTTTGGTTGTATGATAATTTCTTAAAACAAGAAAAGTACATTGATGTCTAAATAGCCAGCAGACGTTATCTTTTTGTGAGCACAGCTGGTTTAAGCCTTAAGCTTTAAGGGATGGTGCTAAGGCAAGCAGGGCTCACAGACCAAGGGGATAAAGGTTTCCCAGGGGCTTTAATGGAGAGAATGCAATCAACGTTAATTCAATTGAACTCAATGACAGGCTACTAATTCAGCGTAGTTGCCATCCTGTTGGCCACAAGGTAGGAGAATGCTAATGGATCTGAGTAAATTCATCACAACTAGAGGACGAACTACTCCAAGAATGAGTGAAACCGACGATGAGTGTTCTCTGTATATGAGGGGGGCCACCGATTATATGGACATGATAGTATGGCATAAAATAATAAATGGGCACTGGCCAATCACGTGCAAATCAACACCAGATCTGGGCCTGGGGCTGCTGGGTAACTGGAGATATCACAAGGGCAAATGCCCTGGATAATTTTTAAAAATTTAAATAATTACAGAGGATAATGAAAACATATGCCAATTTATATGAAAAGCAAGAAAAAAAGAGTAAAACAGAACAAAACCCCAGTCAGTGTAAACATTAAGTCCATTCAAAAGGTGAGGACTAAGCAAAAACACTTAACTTTTCACCATTAAAGGGTATTCTGATATGGCCACGCAATTGGTAAAAAAACCAAAAACAAAACATTAAGAACACGTATGAGAGGTAAGTGCTGTTTCAGGGAGCACAAACACTTCTGAGAAGAAACGTTATCACAAGAGTAAAGGCAAATAAAAAATGATGGAGACAGCCCTGGCTGGTGTGGCTCAGTGCACTGAGTGCCAGCTTGTAAACCAAAGCGTCCCCAGTTGAGGGCACGTAAGAGGCAACCACACATTGATGTTTCTCTCCCTCTCTTTCTCCCTCTCTTTCCCTCCCTCTAAAAAGTAAATAAAGAAAGAAAAAGAAATGATGGAGACAAATTCTAGGCTAAGTAAATGAGCAAAGAGCGAAGATTCCCAAGAGGAAAAGGATACGCAATTTAAGAATAATGTCAAAGCACTACAGAAAAACACTGGGGTCCGACTAAGTCTGTTTCAATCCCAAATATCCCTGAGCGCATGAGGCCATTCTAGATGACTATAAATCCTGTAATGTGCTTGAGGCAAGTGGGGTTGGGTTTTCATATCTTTCATGAACTTTTAAAAAGTCACATTTATTACTAATTAAACAATTTTTAAAAGTCACAAAATCAAATAACTGATAAAGCCACAAAGAGTGTTTCCTATGGAATGTCATTTGCTCCTAGGACTACAGACCTTTTAATGTTTAAGGCTGCATTTTTAAAAGACGTAACTGGTATACATGTTAAGTAGCTGATTCAATATATTTCCAGTTAAAGCACTAGATGTGAGGGGAAGAGCATTTAGCAGAACTCTATCTAACCCTTTATTTAGGTCATGTTAAAACGAATCATTATACATGTTATACAAATATCGATGTTAACATTCCTAAAACTTATAGTACATGCTATCACAATACTTAAAGGACTGTCTCTCTTCGCTGCCATGAATATTATAAGCCCTTTCCTCCTAATTAATCTGCAATTAATTCAACCAACCTCTGCAATTAGTCTTATACAACATTACCCTACTTAGACAATAAAGCATTCTCTAGACTGGGTTTTAAACCAGGGCTAAAATAGACTCCTGCAAACCAAAAATGGTTCTGGTATTTCTCTTTGTAGTGTAATTTAGATGTCATATCTAATTTGCTGTCATGACTATTGTTTTACTGTGCAATTTGTATGTCGTTTTGAATGGTAAAGGAATCATAGCTTTATTGAATTAAACCTTCTGTCTTTATTTAGGGTCTGATGTTACATGTTTGTTTGTGCATGTATGTTTATGTTTCAAAAGCTGCTTCTGGCATCAAGGAGCATCAAGTGGCAGTAGAAAGAGATTATGCTCTTTTGATACATTTGCTCCTATCTTAGTAAATATGAACACCAACTGGAAAAAAAAAAGCCCTTTTCAGACTAAGGAAACAGAATTTTAAATAATAATATTATTATTTTGCTTTTAAAGGCAGAGAGAGCTAAATCGGCTATTTGCATTAGAGAACTACAGAAGGCCTGGCTGTTTTGAAACTTAAATGCCTTGATTGTCAATTCTAGTAATCAAGTTTTTCCTAAGCAAGAACTGCCTTTTCCATTGAAAGTTTTTCTGATACCTACACATCAAACATATTATTCTCATCACAACTCCATAATCACAAAACAATTCAAGTGCTTCCTGCCTTTAATGCATAAGGAACAAGGGCCAACTTACCTATATCACAACACTCAATTTAGTGTCGGTCTGTTTATGGGGATTGTAGTCATTCTGGGTTCAAGTTCTAAACTAAAGTCAGGCCTAAGGCTAACCATGGAAAGCCTTCCAGTAGACCACTGGAATAGCCTTTTAAGTAATTTTAGTGCATGAAATTTCATAAAGTTTTTACTAGATAATTACACTTCCTGATTTTGTAATTAGTGGAAGTACATGCAATTACATAATAATTATGATAGTAATTACGTAATTAAGATGTATAATTATGTAGTAAAAAACATCATGGAAATAAAACCATGTACTGTGTAAGCACAATACATTTTAAAAAGTAAATTCGCTAGCTCAACTGTTTAAAAAATCCTTTTTTTTCAAAATAAGGTGATTAGCTCACATTATAGTCTAACTGCTTGAAAACTGCTTAATATTTTTCCCTCAGCGGTGATTGAAATATATATTTTAAAAGTACATGGGAAAAAAAAATCTTATCAGGTTTTCACAACTCTCTACACTCAGAAAATGACAAAATGTTTTGCAGATGAAGACCACCAACCGTAGCATTATCACCTGGACACTGCACCACCGGTGTCCTTGTTGTGTCGCTGTACTTGTCACTACAAAGGAGACAGGGAACCTGCCACTTAAAAGACAAAACAGGAAAAGAGTTTATAAAACTTAATAACACATCTCTTATCATAGCATGCCTCGAAGACCACTGAAGTGCCGAAGTTGAGTGCATATTTACAGAAATAGGCTTAAAGAGAGGCAGTGATTAGAATCCAAAGTTTGCTGCCCAAATAGACAGCACCTTTCACGTACTACTTCGGCTACCCTAAAGAGGAGGATGGAAGAGGCACAGAGCCAACACACCTCTGCTACGGGCAAAGCAACTCTAGTGACAATTTCCTGAAAACTGTAGTTTCCCTTCGGTCACAATGTAAAGCCATCTGTAGTGAAAACACAACACAAAAACACAACTGGCCATATGCACACAGGTAAAAATAAAGCCGCATGAAGAGGCTCCATGTTGCCATTGGAGAACATCAACTTTATCATTCTTGTTCTGAGCGTAAAAATAGAACAGAAAAGTCAGCAAACAGCAGGAAAAGTAAATTCCAAAGGAAACTTCTTAGTAGCAAAAAAAGAAACAGAATCTTGTTTTCATTTCCAAAAAAAATTTAGGTCAATGTCTTGAAAGCGTCACAAATGAGCTGAAGCAACGTTGCAATGAGGCCCAGAACGCGGTGACTGGGCGAAACCGCCCCCTGGGCACACGGAGCGTGGCCCTCACATGCAGCGGGTGGAGAAATGCATTGCAGTTCTCTCTGTCATTAGCCACTAATTTCCGAAGCTGAAAGCCATCTTGAAAACCCTCATGAACTTCCCCCTGGTTCCTTCTAGTTAGGGAGAAACGAACTGGAAGAACCCGTGCCCTCTTGCCACCCCCGAAACCCCCACGGCCCTGCTTCCGCCCTAGTTAGGCCATTACATTCTTAAGCGTAATTTCAGAATATATTTCAAAAGACTAGGTTGTCATACCAACTCTAAATCTGGGGAGGCCTTCTGTAGTCTGCACATTTGTCTTTTTTAAAGTTTTGCCGATCGGATGCCTCTGATCAATGGATGAAGGAAAGGGAAGTGGGCCTTAGATATTAAGAAGGGGGAGTGCCTTGGATCAGTGTTTCGCAAACTTTCCGTGTCTAGGAATCACCTGAGGATCTTGTTAAAATGCAGAAGCTGATGCAGTGGGTCTGGGGAGGGCCTGCTGTTTTGCATTTCTAACAAATTCCCAGGTGATGCCTAGGCTGCTTGCTGGTATACTGATCACACTCTGAGTAACACAGTCTTCAGTTTATCTTGGGGGAAAAAAGGCGGCACGGAGAGAAAAAGCTGGTCTGGGGTCATCTGTATGTGATTTTCTCCCTTAACTGCTAAGTTATTTAAAGAATTATTGCAAGTTGAGTAGAATATTTCTTTGTAAATTTTCAGTGCTTATAATTTGTTTCTCACAAAAGCAGTAATGCTCAGATTAGATAACTTTGAAAGTACATACAAGTATAAAGGAGAAAATAAAAATTATAATCCATGCAGAGATAATAAGTGTAAATAATTCTAGTGTTTTTAACTAATTTTTCCACCTTGCATATAAACTACAAATCTGAATCATAATGGTTACTTAGTTTCGGACTTTAACATTGTGTTGTCAGTATTTCCTTAAGTCAATTGGAGACTGAAACTATAAGGCCCTGGCTGGTGTGGCTCAGTGGATTGAGTGCCAGCCTATGAACCAAAGTGTCACTGGTTCGATTCCCAGTCAGGGCATGTGCCTGGGTTGCGGGCCAGGTCCCCAGTAGAGGGTGTGCTAGAGGCAACTACACACTGACATTTCCCTCCCCCTCTTTTTCCTCCCTTACCCTCTCTCTAAAAATAAATAAATAAAATCTTTTTTAAAAAAGACTGAGACTATACAATATCTAATAATAACATCAACAACAAAAAGCCCCAGAAGCACAGGATTATGTGAGCCATTTTTTCCAGTATCAAAATTCTTTCTGTTTCTACAATCACTTCCTAATCATAAACAGATAGCTAACTATGCTCTACTAAATTATTCCTTATTGTTATTCTATTACAGTTGTCCAACTTTTTGTTTCCTATGCTAAAAATTCACTTAATCAAAGGAATAACTTAAAAGAAGCCTCAGATCGTTTTTATTTGAAAGAAAATGAGAAAAAGAAAAATAGTCTGTTACCCATTTCAAATGCATTTTTCTAAAGAAATTTTTTCACAATTAGGAAAAATAAAATTTTAAGCATGAATTGCTGCTTAGTGGATTTTTACCTTCATTTTTACATGTATTTGATAGGCATGAATTGTTTTGTGTGTGTTTTACCTGTTATCAGTTATTTAAAAACAGAGAAAAGGCTCATTTTTAACATCCAATAATTTTTTCAAATAAGTAACCCATGGGCTTAAAAAAGGGATAAAAGAAGAACGGGACCAGATAGGCTCTGACGCAGCCTTCTTTTTAATGCCTTGTGAGGTTTTAACAAAGCAAATTCTAAGAATGTCAACTGGATCTGAAAGGACTCCAGGGGCTCTCCGCTACTTTTGCTTCAGTACTACTTCTAGCGGTGATAAAACTCTCCTGCTTTCTTGTGAGCCGTTCAGGAAATAAAAGTAGAAATACTTAACATTGAAAAGCACCTGTCTTGAGACTCTTAGAAAGCTCCAAATATCCATATACACTACAGCATAATTTCTTCCATAAAACTCTTATTTTCTGGCTAAAAAAAAAAAAATAACCACTTCTTAAAGATTCCTTTGCTTTTCAGTACTAGCTGTTGTCTCTCTTTTAGGTCCCCGTTTTCCACACAGCAAACAATTATTACCACTTCATGAGCGGACTATTTAGCTGATGGTGAGCAGAAAACAGGACCCTGTATCTGTGTGGGTGAGGGGCAGTCAGCTCAGCTCACTTACTAGTTAAGTGGACATTCTTTGGATTCAACTCGAATTCAGCACCAGCAAAATGAGAGACACTGCATTACTTGTCTTTAGTATCACTCGCAAAGAGTTGAAATGACAGACATCGAAACCTGAAAATGTCCAAGAACTGCAGCAGCATTAATTTATGGCACACTTGGGTCAAGCCAAGCAATATAGGAGGTTCTAGAATTTTACTGCACACTGTCCTCCATTCATGGACAGAACTGCTTTATAGGACTAATTCCTCCCAAATCCTTGAAGTCACTTGTGTGGCCTTATTTTCCACTAAGAATTCTTTCAACAAAATTTAGTGAGCTGGCTCCAATGGGCAAAAGCACAGATAAACAAGATACAACCCTCTGCCCCAATGAACTCAGTGGAAGAGAAAGTCAAAACAGCTCAGGGTAAGCCCTGTGAGAACAGCACTCACAGGGTGCTATGAGATGCCGAGAAGCTTCTATGACACAACTCCACTTCTTCACCGACACAATGGGGCGCAATCCATTGCTACCTCACAAGGCTGTTTAAAGGGCCCGTGCTAGACATCTGAAAGGATGAGAAGAACTATAAAGTACCTTACAAAGGGACAGCCCAGTTCTGGGTGACACAAATGAAAACAAGTGCCTATAGATGTTACCATAAGCATAGAGAAAAGACAGAAGGGCAAGGAATGGAAAAGTTTAAGAAAAAACAGGAACGGCAATTAGGTGGGAACAAAGCTCAAAAGGGGAGGTGACTGTGAGATTTCTGGCTGAGAGGGGCGAGGAGCAGAGCAACTTGACAGGTGCTGCTCAGTAGGCTGGGCCCTCTAGGCCGCCAGCATCCCTTTGCAAGAAACAGGGCTGACCTGAAGAATAGTCCTTCTAGGCCTAAAGGGACTCCATTGAGAAACCGAGCTTCCTAACAGATGCTTTTCGTCTGGCCAAGGTTAAAGCACCGTGTTTTCGCTAACCTTTATCCTGTAGCTCTGCTTCCTTTCTTCAACACAGAGCTCTAAATCCTGGTGTTTCAATTCTGGCAGAGACAAACGCAACATGTTCAAAGGGGTTTAAAGAAAAACCCACAAAGACCATCTGTTAGGGGCTGAATTGTGGTCCTCCACCAATTCATATTGAGTGTGGGGGCGGGGAGGGGGTGAATTCCTAACCCATAGTACCTCAGACTGTGACTATATTTGGAGATTGGGCCTTTAAAGAGGGAATTAAGTTAAAATGAGGTCGCCAGGGTGGGACCTAAACCAACAGGACTGCTGTCCTTGTAAGAAGAGATTAGGACACACACACACACAGAGGGAAGACCACGTGAAGATGGAGAAGATGGCCCATTTACAAGCCAAGGAGAGGGGCCTCAGAAGAAACCAACCCTGCCGATACCTTGATCTGAAGCTGCTAGCCTCCAGAACTGTCAGGGAATACGTTTCTGATGGTTAAGCTACCCAGTCTGTGGCATAACAGACTCATATACCATCTTACTACAAATAGATGGCACAGAATAAGAGGAGACAAGCAGCTGGTAAGAGAATAGGAACAGGAAAAAAAAAAGAGGGTTTTGGTTTTGTTTTGTTTTGCGGGGCTTTTGCTTTTTTAGGAATAAGGAAAATTCAAACACCAAAGTTAAACAACAATTAGTGTTCAAAGAATAAAAAGGTAAGTCACAAGGTGGGAGGAGATATTTGCAAAAGACATCAACAGTTCATACTCAGTGTCATAATAAGAAAGGGCTGTTATCCAAAACATACAAAGAACTGTTAAAACACAACAGTAAGAAAACAAACGAGTCGATAACAAAAGTGGGGGCCAAAAACACCTCACCAGAGAAGATGTACAAATGGTAAATAATCCTATGCAAAGATGCTCCATATCATATGCCACCAGGAAAATGCAAGGTAAAACAACAGTGAGATATCACTATATCCCTATCAGAAGGGCCAAAACGTGCAACACTGACAACACCAAACGCTGGCAAGGCTGTGGAGCAACAGGAACTCTCGGTCACTGCCAGTGGGAATGCAAAGTGGTACGGCCGCTTTGGAAGACAGTTTGGCAGTTCCGTACGAAACTGAACGTACCCTTACCATAAGATGCAGCAATCATTCTACTTGGTATTTACCCAAAGAAGTTGAAAATGTATGTCCACACAAAAGCCCACACATAGATATTTATAGCTGCTTTATTAATAATTGCCAAAGCTTGGAAAGGACCAAAATGTCCTTCAGTAGGTGAATGGATACACTGTGGTACACCCAGACAATGGAATCTTATTTAGTGCTAAAGGGAAATGAATTATTGAGCCATGAAAAGACACAGAAGAAACTTAAAATGCATCTTACTAAGTAAAAGAAGCTAACGTGAAAAGGCTACATACTGTCTGATTCTAACTACAGCTGGCCCTGAACAACACGGGTTTGAAATGCACAAAATATGTGTTAATTGACTGTTTCTGTTAGTGGTAGGCTTCTAGTCAACAGTAGGCAACTAGTAATTAGGTCTTGGGGATGTAAGACGTTATATGTAGATTTTCAACTGTGCGGGGCAGAGCGGGGAGCGGGGCTCAGCACTCCTAACCCGTGTTGTCGTTCCTGGGTCAACTGCACACATTTTGGAAAAGGCAAACTATGGAGAGAGTAAAAAGATCAATGGTTGCCAGGGGTTGGGGGAAGGGAGGATGAGTAAGAGGAGCACGGATGAGTTTTAGGGCAGTGAAACTATTCTTTATGATACTATAATGGTGATATATTGTCATTATACATTTGACCAAATTCACAGAATGGCCAACAGCAAGAATGACCCCTAAGGAAACTACAGACTGTGGGTGATAACGGTCAATGCAGGTTCATCAACTGTAACAAATGTCCCACCCGAGGGGGACGTTGATAATGAGGGAGGCTGTGTATATGTGGGGGCAGGGGTACATGGGAAACCTTTGTACCTTCCGTTTAATTTTGCTGTGAACCTAAAGCTGCTCTAACAATAACGTCTATTTAAAAAGGCTGTTAGTGGCTCCCTCTCTTTTTTTATTATTGATTTTAGAGAGAGGAAGAGGGATGGGGGAGAGGGAGAGAAGGAAGGAGACAGAGAGAGAAAAACATCAATTTGTTGTTCTACTTATTCATGCATTCAATGGTTGATTCCTGTATGTGCCCTGACCGGGGATCAAACCCTCAACATTGGCATTTGGGGACCACCCTCTAAGCAACTGGCTACCCAGCCAGGGCCAGTGGCTCCCTCTCTTTACTTCCAAAACCATTTGACCACATTGGTGGTTTATCACACTTAGCTGTTGCTGAACCTGACTGTCCCCAATGGACTTGAAGCTCCTCCAGGGCAGGGAGCATTGGCCACCTTTGTTCCTCTGACATCTGGGGTGGCCCTGCACACATAATAGGAAATATACAATGTATTGTTTTTCCTGTTGCCGAATAAGTGAAAAAGGCTCAGTTGAGAAAAGATTCCGTTTTCCTCCTGCATTTTAAAAACAGACTTAATTGAGACAACTGGGCAAAGACTTGAAGTGATTCAAGTCTTCCCCAAACTGTTCACTTACCCCTACTTAGGCCAAGGCCCCATGGGATCAGGCAGTCATATGGGACCAAAATGTGCCGCCATTGTGGAAATGGGTTTTCACTTCACACACTGCCACCATGTTCCTCTAAAAGTTCCTCTCGATCTATTATGCCTTCTTGTTACATTCTGGAGCAGTTATAATAACAATGCAAAAGTCACACAGAAATAAGATTTTAAAAATATTATGTAGTTACAGTGAACAGCCAGTAAACACTTCACCAAAGTGAGTAACAGTCCTTTACCATTTTAAAGGGAAGGGAAAAATACCAAATTGGGTTAATTCACATTATGGACTAATGGCCTGTTAACTTTCGTTTGAAAGCAAGGCACAGGAAAAAGCTTTGACAAGCCCTATTTTACACCATAACAATAAATAAACCTCTTTCATATAATTTGTATGTGTTTTTTCCAAGTCAAACTGCCAAGTTTCAAACAAAAATTAAAACCGCCATCCAGTTACAACCCTAAAATATGGGCTTTATAATGGAAATGGTAAAACAATCTCAGTGAAGGAAATGCTGCTAGGGACTGACAGTAAAGGGGAGTCCACGGTAAATAGTTCCTGCGCCAGTTCCGGGGCACTGTTGACAGACGATAACTAAGATTCCATTCTCAGTAATATAAACCGTGTGGAACAACTGTCATTTTTCACAGGACTCTGGATGTTAACATCTACGGGTGTTCTTGCTTTGGTCCAAATCGAATATACTTGCCCTCTGGATCTCACAGATTTTCAATTCATTTTTATAGCAAATCGCCCTTGAACAGCAAGTTAGAAGACAGCAATTTCACTCTGGCTTATAAAGTGAGGAGTGATTTTTATGCATGTTAAATTAATTTTACATTTATGGAAGTTTTCCCTGTCACTGTTCACCTAATGACTCTAAGAATATTCTTGTTCTCCAATTGTTCCCAGTGGACTACAACCTGTGTTCAGTTCTCTTGTACTTAGAAACCATCTAACTGATGGGTTCAAGAGTGCCCAGGACAGGGCTTCTCACACTTGGCTCTGTGTCAGAATTGTCTGGGTGACTTTCCAAAAAGCTGAATTCCTAAACCCCACCTCATACCCAAATTAGAATCTCTGGGTGTGGCAACCAGGGATTTAGATTTTTACATGCCCCCAGGTGACTCTGAAGAGAGAGCTTTTTCAGATGTCACTTGGTAGGACCACAGGTAAGCATGAGCCAGCGGTTCAGTTTATATCCAACCACTAACGAATACCCTAACACCACTAAGCATTACTGAGTGATCTGAAAACACCCCGAACAAGGAAATTTCAGCTAATTCATCCATTCTTAAACTTCCATTTAGGTATAATAAATAAGCAGAAGTAAGCTCAAAGAGAAAATAGCTCCAATAAATAAAAATTCCATAAATAAAACAAAAAGCTGTGGAACATTAAGTGGAGTTCCTTCTAACAGACATACATTTTGTACCCTTCTCTTGCTGTATTTTCTTTAGCCTTCTGACATGTAAAAAAAACCCATCAATAATTCACTTAGTGCCATTTTGGCCCTAAACTCCTGGATAGTGTATTTATCAGAAGCAAATAACAAAAAAAGCGTCCCTATTCTGAAACCTGTGAAATGGAACTATAGTAAATCACGCGAGTACACAGATTCTGTCAACAACGATCCCCTTTGGCCAAGCAAGAAGCTTCCAAGTGCCTGCTCTATCCCCTCGTATTTTCTGGGACACAAATGAACACTTCTTAATGTTCTCTAAAAAGCCAGGGCAAGTCTCCAGTGACTTTCCAGGTCACTCCGACATAGCTCCAAGAGTCACCAGACTTTTGAAAACCGCTGATCGTGAGACTGATTCAGACCCTCAGATAAGAGTTTTGGAGATGTCTGGAAGAGGAGCCTAGCCCTGCAGAGTCTAAGAACATCTAGGGAACAATCTGGGATGGCTAGATTCAGAAAGAAGCAAAGGGGAAACAAGTTCTACTACACCGACACTCAGAAAGAGGTAACGAACCTGGCAGAAATAGACAATGTACTCATCACGGAATCCGTACTTAATTCTCTCAGCTCATAATGCCTTAAGGAAACGTCCTTGGGGGAAAGAGAAAGAGCTATTAATAATACTGCAAGTAAACACGGGCTAGACACCAGCCATGAATGGAAGTTGGAAAACCTAGTTACTAATGGACAGAAGGAACTTTTTCTCTATATAAATTTTACTCATTCACTGAAAATATGTTGTGGAGACAGTCCAAGATGTTGTTGAACATCTAAAGACAAGACACTAATGTCAGAACCAACTACTCCACCAGTCACAAAGTGTTTTATATTCAAGGACAGCAAAACTACATAAGTTAAGGCATTTAAAAATTTTAATTTCTAGCCCATCTTGTAGATGGGAAAATGGAAGTCAATTATGACGAGAACTGCAAACCATTAAGACCTAATCAAGAGCGGCATGGGGATTCTTACATGAGAAAATCCAGCAGTATTTGTAGGTTTCTATATGCCCTCGAGGTTGCCTCCAGCCCTAATACTGACCAACAACACGCTGAATTCATATTCCCTGACAAACAACATAAATACTCTGTAGGTAACTAATAAGAAAAATGTGTAAATTTGCCTTTTTTATTTTTTACAGGTAATAGAAAAGTTGTCAATGTGACTTTCGGCTAGGAAGAAAAAAAAATGCACTTGTCATGGCATTTTCAAATACTCTAAGTTATGTAACAAAGCTTTTCCCAGACCCATTAAGCCCCACAGTGCCTGCAAGTCTTGTGTGAAGGTTACCGGCAGCGGCTGATCATCTGGGCCGACGCACCTATATGCTCTCATAGGATGGAATTGATAAAAGAACTCCACTCCATCCCTCTCTTGCAAAGTGAACCTAGGCTTTTGGTGAACAGCACAGACGCACTCCAGGTCTATTTTTTCTTGGTGCTAATATCTGGTTTTTGCAGGTCCAATGATCATGCTGCCTATGCTTACTTTATTACAATTACTAAACTCTATAGAAAATAGCATTTTCAAAATATAGCATTTAAAGAATCCTTTTTTTTGTACAGTTCCTCCCCCAAAGCCCTGCTTTACTAGAGAATAATGTGAGACCAGCTGCGGGGGCCAAAGCCGGGGATTCCTGCGCCACCGCCCCTCATGCAGGGGATGCCTGTGCTCACGAGGGCCCCCATGGCCTACTTCTGAGACAGCAGTGTGATGCTGTGTGAACAGCCTGACACAGTAGGTCTGGCTTTTATGATGCAAATTTCCACTTTAAACTCAAAGGTAATTACAGTATTTTAACGTACCTTTCTCTTGATCGGTAGTAAGTTTCTCCAGTGCACAGTCCACATCAAAAATGTACCGGTAAAAGCACAGCTGGGTGTACAGGGCCTTGTCAGAATACTGCAATATAACAGAAAATAAATGAATACTACTATTGGG